>NC_056728.1:923738173-923830673 GCF_019279795.1 Protopterus annectens
GAAAAAAAATTAGTGCTAGAGAAACTTTCCCCAGCTAAAGCACACAGGTTCACCACACACATCTAGCTTAAATATCTTCTCATAGTTTCTCCCCTCCTAGTCCCAGGTGTTCTCCCTTTAGGCCCTTCCTTGTCTTCACTGAGGTTGTCCCCTCCTCAGTACCAAGATTTCTTTGGCACCAAGGCAAATTCATTCCTCAGCACTGAACAGTAAGTTTCTTTTCTGAGATAAAATGGTCAAAACTAATATCTTATAGTCTTCCTCCTACAGCTGTAGTGCCACTGCATAGGTCTCTGAGGAGTCCTACACAGCTGGATTGGGAACACATGATGTCAGCCTTTGTCAAGACTCAGATCAATACAGTTTCATCCCAGCCCTAACAGTTCCTACTACGGCCAAGGATCAACCCAGGTCCCTCCATCTGCCTTTCCTCTTTTGTGCCCAGTTTTGTCACTGTCATTGTTTAGGTTGGCACCTCCTGTAGCACCAACAATGCTGTCACAGATGGCTACTCACTTCTCTGATTCTGATTACAAGTAGCCTAAAATCAATTCTGTCAATGGCAACAGTTACTAGGTCTTTGGGTGGGGGGGGGGGGTTCAGGGTTGAGACTGATTCTGTCAAGGCCCTTCTCAGTGTCAGCTCTTCTTTTAACTGCTTAGAGCTAAAGGTCTCTCTCCTGGCTTCAATCCCAGAAGCCTCAGCACCCATGGTGAGAGCTGGGTTTCTTCCTTTAATTTCAGTGTTATAATCATTGGCAACAACTCCAACATGCCTGGCTATTTCAGCTGATTCATTGACGCAGAAGGGTGCTACTCCATCTGAGTTTCTGCCAATAGCTACAGTGGCACTGATGCCACCCTTTGACATCAGTGAGTCTGGATGCTTGGGTGGCACATCACAGTTGCTCTCACAGGATTAAAGGAAATTCAGGATTTCCTCTTCAGACAGTTTTGAGAAAGCTTGCCAGCCTAGTTCTCCCCAAGAAGAAGTGGTACAGACAGAGGTTCTCAGGCCAGAGGGGATTTCAGTCTGTTCACCATGTCAGGGGTAGAAGTGGTCCAGACAAACATGGAAGTAGGGGATTCTTTCAAGGATTTTGCTGCTATGATTCTTGGAGTTGCCCCATTGCACCCCTCTGGAAGCAGTTGGGAGACTTCTCTTTGTACAGTCCAGCGCAGATGGCCATCATGTTGGATTCATGGGAAAGGAGAATCATATCAAGAGGCTATGTTATTCTATTTGCCACAAATTCACATATCAACCCTTCTGTTCTCTTCCATACTACCACTCAAAATAGAAATTTGCAGAAAAAAAAGAGGTGTAAGAACTTTTTGATAAAAAAAAAAAGAGTCATCCTGGAGGACCCACCAGACCAAACAGGATCCAGATCCTACTCCAGATTCTTTTTAGTTACCAAAAATGCTCAGGAACCCATGCTGATACTGAGACTCGGACAGCTCAACAAATGTGTAAAGAAGGAAATCTTCCATGTAGTCTAATAGCAGGGGACTGGATATGCACTGCAGACCTCCAGGATGATTATCATGCCAAAAATAGATCCGTCATCCAGTAGGTACCTTTGCTTCCAGGTTACAGCCAATCATTTTTGATTTTGGATCCTGCCCTTCAGTTTTACCACAACCGACTGGGTGTTTACCAAATGGATTGCACCAATGGCAGCAAACATATGATTTCTACAGGTACCAATTTTCCTGCACTCGGACGATTGGTTACTAGAAGCCACTTTGTTGGAGCAACTAGTGGAAGCAAGGTAGCATTTGTTCCATATCTGTCAGTCTTTGGGAATTACCATCAACATGTCCAGTCTACCTCCAACATTCTCACGACATGGTATACATAGGCAGTCGCATCAATATGTTAAAACAACTGGCAGCTTTACCTCAAGAGAAAGTCCATTCCACAGTACAGAGGTGACACAGTTGTTATTCAAAGACAAATCTGCAAGCATTCTGAAGATATTGAGGTTGATGGCCACTTCCATTCAAATGTACGCTTACCAGCTGCTGTTGTACACAATCACTTTATTGAATGTTGTCCAGAAGAGCCTACAGTGGTGGGCCTATCCTCATAATCTGTCAATTGGAGATCCCTTTACCAAGCTAATCCCCAAGGCAACAGTGACCATGGATGTGTCTTCCTTTGAGTGTGGTGGTCATTTCATGAACAAGACAGTGTAATGATTGTGGATAGCACAAGAGGCATCCTTGCACATAAATGTTCTTGAGATGAGAGCTGTTCTGCTAGGGTTGCAGGTATTTTAGGACATGTCCCCTTGAGGTGCAGTTGCCATATAGTCAGACAACATGAGAGTAGTATGGCACATCAGCAGGAAAGGGGGAACCCTATCCTAGGCTCCATACAGAGACGTTATGAGTATAGGGATGACCTAACATCACTTTCAAATAGCAAAACACATACCAGGCACAAATTGAGCAAACAGATCCTGTTTTCCCATTAATGGTCTCTCAAATCCAAGGTAGTGAACAGTATCTTCAAGAAATGTGGGCAAACTTGTGATCTCTACTTGCCATTCAATGCCCAATTACCATTATTTTTCAGCAAAGTACCTAAAGAAGGACATTTGCCAAGAGATGCATACTGTTATAATTGTCCCCTAGGTCTCCTTTACACTACACCTTACTTCTGTTAATCCCAAGATTCCTACAGAAAGCCAAGGAATGCAAGAACAAGTTCATAGTACCATTCTGACCTTGTCAGACATTTCCCTTGCTGTAGCTTCAGCTAAAGAGGAGACCTCCTATCTTTCTCTCAGAGCCTCACTCTGCTCGCACCCATCTGGGATGCCACATCTGGACATTAATTCCCTCAGTGTAACTGCTTGGTTTCTCCAATTTCCATGATTTTATGTGTAATTGCTGTTGTCAACTCTTTGTAAAAAAAAATTCTGTTTTTTTATTTATTGATTTTTTTACAAATATTGTAGGCTTGTGTGTCATGGGCAGGATGTTGCACTTGTGGGGAACTGTCAGTGGGTTACTTTCCTCAGAACCACTTGTTCTGTACTTAACATTTACTGACCTATTTGGGCTTTTCTATCTGCATTTGAGGTCTTAATCTCAGCTTAACCAGTGTAGCAGCAACTGATCTCTGTGGTTTTACCTTCTTTCTGCAAGAAGAAAAATTTCCTGGAGTCTTTGAGAGTCAAGTGAGCTCCTATTGTGACTCTGCTGTTGGTAGGTGGCTCTGCTGTTGCCACTCTTGGTTGCTCAGACCACTTCACGTTTTCCTCAATCTCTCTGGTGTAGCACATACAGACACCATGGACTTCAGGATAGCCATGTCCTCCGTGGCTGTAAAGATGACCTTGGCTGGTAAAAGAGAAACACTCTTGTCTGTCTTGGGGAGGGGCAGGTGATGGTTCTTCACAAATCTGGGATAGGAATCCTGAGTCTGTGGCAAGTATGTCTTAGGGTTGGTCTTTTTCCAGGGAATTTCCCAGGGAAATTGAACATAATGAAACAATCTTAACTTCTGTGTTTCTATTTCTGTGAACATGGAGGATTAGATGAGGAACTCATATTTGCTTTTTACTTGCCAACTGCTACTTCAAAAAAAAAAAAAAAAAAGGAAAATAAAGAGTTCCCTGCCTTTCTAAGATTATCACTCAAAAGAGCATGCATTGTAGGAGTATAGCTGTACTCCAGGATTTTCTTCTCATTCTTAATCTGAGGAAAACAGTGTTTTGCTTTTACATCTTGAGGATTTCTCAAAGATGAAAGTTTTTTTTCAGAGGAGCAGTATGAAATTCCTGTTGCTTGGAAAATGCATTATGATTTTTCACTGCTGGACAAGCCTAAGTCTGCAGCTATTCCTCCTGGTTTAAGGATTTTTATAATTAAGGTTACCCTTGTCGAGACACATGGCACTGTCTTCTTGCACTAAGTGCTGTCGGTTTTGGTCTTATCTTTATTCCTCTCCAAGATGTAGGCAACAACTTGAATGGTTTTAAAAAACATTCTTTTAGCCTTAGAAAGTATTTCATTCTTAGCAGCTTGTCTCCATAGAAACATGAGAGCTAGATAAACAGTTGCCTTCAGCTACAAGCTTCTCATGTTGCCCTGTGAACACTTATTTGCTAAAGGAAAACTTTTCATAAAATTCAGTGCTCAATTATTTACTTGCTTCCACTTAGAACCTATTGTTAGATCAAGCCAAGGGCCTTAATCCAGCCATTCCCCTATACAAAAGTTGGAAAAAGCATATCAGTTCTACTTATATCATGATCTGTATACTTTTATATCCCAGCCCCACCTCAACAACCCAAGATTAAAGTCTATTATTTAAATATGCTTTTTTCGATGTTTTCTTCTCTTTTTACAACGCAATTCGTATATGTCTTAAAACTAAAAAAAGATGAAAACAAGGGGCACTTGTTTACTTTTGTATCTTTATAACATACAAAAATAACTGAAAATGCTTTATTATATAACATACAGTTTATGCCATGAAATGTTTCATAAAAATACTGTTAAGAATAAAAATTGTTTTACCTCCTCTTCCTTTCCTTTTATTGTTCTTCCAAACATTAATGACATGAAGCAGAGCAAATGCTTTGGAGTTCCCTACATGTTTAAGAAAGTCAAAAAGTTCAATATTTCCAGTTTTTCTTGTTCAGCCATATTTTACAAATGTGATTGATGCTTTATAATTCCACATTTATTCACTAATTTTTGAGTTGCTGATTAGCTTCCTATTCATCTCCATCTCCCAACTCCAGTCTCTGGTTAATTTCCAGCATAGTCCTAGTCAGCTCCTATGTTTTTCTTGTATCTCAAGCATTTTCCTTTGGAACAATGTCTCCATCTGTTTGTGCATGTGTTTGTGTGCATATCTGTAATAGGAATCCTTGGCTTTGCAGGAAAGAAAGGGATGTATTTGAAGGTGAATTAAGTTCCTTTAGTTATTTCACTGTTGTATTATAGATGGTTGTGTTGCAGAATTTCACTGCTGCTAGTGGCGATATCTGTTTGGAACTAGACTGCTAAAGGCTGTAGAAGTAGCAGTGGTAGAAAAAAAGTTGTAGTTCTTGCCTACAAAAAACAAGTCTTTGCCAACAGTTCTGCCTCTGGATTGTCATTTCAAAGTAAGTGTAAACTTTCTCTTAATAATTAGTGGTAAAATACAACTAGTTTTTAGTAAGGACTCTCTAATAACAATTATATCAAATACAGGCCCAAATAAGAGGACATTTATTCCTAATATTCTAGACATTAATATTTTCAAAATAATTCCTCTGGACCGGGACAGGGGTGATCATCAATATAAATTAAGAGGATGTTTGCTATGTGGAAGTGCTCAATTCTATCCCCAGGATTCATGAAGCTTGCGCCAGACACAGGCGTAGCGTAGGCGGTAACACGCCAAATATGGCCGCCGAGCGATTCAGATACAATCCAATTCCATGTGCACTACTAGTGTACACCAGATCTGTGCAGCCCTCGGCTTAGGTATGCTAATCACCTCATGCGCAGTGCTGCACCATGCAAATGAAGGTACATAGCGATTCATGAAGTGGTGCAGGCATAGCGTAAGCCCACAGAAATGTAAACCAAAAAACATGGTTTACATTTTTCCAAACAGAACATCGGAGCTATGAAAGCGGACCAGACTCATGTATTACAAAGTTAACATATGCCAATGGCTAAGTATACAGCCAATGGCATAAGAAAAGATGCACAACACCTAAAAAAACATTTAATGTCATGTCCACAGTAACGCAAAGTACAACCGCAGGGCATGTGTGTGCAAATGGGAACACACAGAAAATATATACAAATGTCATAAAATCGCAATGTAATACAAATCATGATTTCACCATAATACTCAATGGTATGCATGGTACACCACAACCAAGCTGCAAGGGTTGCTAAGGGTCTGTGACAGTGTTCGGCATGGTAACTAGGAATTAGTAGTCAATGCCATGCAAATGAGGCAAGTAATAGTGAATCGCAAACGTCCCGCCGGACTAAGGATGTACCATACGGCGCAGCGCTACAACACCGAGGAGTGGTTTAGAGGTATACATGACATCAGCAGTGGGGTGTGCCACCATAGCTGTAAGCACATTGGAGCAATGCAAATCTGGCCTGGCCGTTGCTAAGGAAAGCCACAGGACAGGGGTGGGGAGGTAGGTATAGCATAGTTCAGCTGAGAGCACATATGGTGCCCAAAAGCGCATGTGTACGGGGATGAAAACATGCCCGAAACCTGTTAAGCGGATGCACGCGCCACGCACCATAGCTCAAACAGGAAGGTCAGGGGAAGAAAATAAGGAAATGCCATAGTAGGGTACTTGGAGTACAACTGAACAATTAACACCTATTAACTCACAGCGGGCAATCGACGGCAGTTGATAAGTCTGCTCACAGAAACCTGCAAAACAGGATAGGGGAGGTGTTGGATTGCAAAGAAAAGAGAACTGTCATAGCAGAGCAAAGCAAACCTGCAGTAGACCGGCCATATAACACATTACGCAAGATAAGCCAGGTTTAGGAAAGTACAAATGAAAGCAGGCTGCTGGATGCATGCCAGAAAATGGAGGTGAAACGTTAAGAAATGTAAAGGGAAGAGCAAGAGGTAATCCACAGCAGCCAAATGTAATTCAACACCAAAGGCACCACAATAGTAGTACCTGTCGTAAAACACATAAGATACTCTGTAGCTACGATCGTACATACACACCCTATGACATCATCAGTGTTCACAGCACAATAGTATAAAGTGTGAAAGCACCTCACACACACCTGTGTATTCCCAAACACTGCACCATTGGTGTAAACAGACGGGGAACTTTTACAATGTACATGTTGGGAGCTGCCATAGCTGTGATTCATCACCATGTGTTAGAGACTGAAGGTGTTGTGGAGGATGATGCTGACAACCACCGCAGGCCCCAGAGGAGGAGAAGAGTGTTCAGACCAAGGGTAACCTACCAGGGGCTACATGATCTGGAGATAGTAGAGTGTTACAGGGTGGACAGGGACATCTTACAGCAAATAGTTGAGCTGTGCCAGCCACGCCTGAGATCCAGAAACAACAGAGGGGAGTCCATCCCAGTGGACATGAAGGTATGTGTAAGCTTGCGAATACTAGCCACAGGTACCTTTTAAAGGCAAACTGGAGATATAATGGGGATCTCACAGGCATCAGCATCCAGGGTACTACAACATTTCCTGGATGCCATGTTACCACATGCCAATGAGCATATATACTTCTCCCGAACTCAAGAGGAGTTGGCCAGCAATATGCATCTCTTCCATGTGGCACACTACCCGGAGGTACTGGGTGCGATAGACTGCACACACATACATATCAAGTCACCACCCGGTGAGCATGGTAGGCGCTACATAAACCACAAGGGATACCACTCCATCAACTGCCAGGTCATGTGCAATGCCCAGGGCATTATCATGGATGTGTGTGCTGGCAGCCCTGGAAGCTACCATGACTTGCACATCTGGCATGCCTCACAGCTGTATCAGGTATTTGTCAGGGGGCCATCCCACATGGCCACCTTGTGGGGGATGCTGGCTATGCACTGGAGCCGTGGATGATGACTCCCATCAGAAATGCACACACACCCATGCAAGAACGCCATAATGAGGCACACACACAAACCAGAATCATCATACAGCATGTGTTCAGGATGCTGAAATCATGGTTCCATTGCTTGGACATATCTGGTGGAGCCTTGCAGTACTCTCCAGGCATGTGTGCCCACATATTCATAGTATGTGCCATGCTACATAATATGATCCTGCGGAAACAGCTGCAGCAGGGACATAATGGTGAAGGCCCTCACAGCCCACTGCAATTGCCAAGGCCAACACAGGCACAGAGGGATTCAGACCACGAACACTCTGTGCCAGCCCCAGTAGGCAGACGGAGGTGTGCCCAATATGCCTACTCCTTGGCAAAGAGGGAACATATAGCACATACTCTGACAGTGTAGGCCCCTACGGACTGACACACCTCTCCACCTGCACACACAGTAAAATGGATGGCACACACATACACAACCACCTGTAAATTGTAATGTATAGGTGGCCTACTGTGTGAATCCTACATAGGCAGCCCTCAACCATTGCACACACAACAGCTATTGGAACAAGGAATGTCAACACCTGAACAGTACACGCACCTATCAGCATATGTTGGTACTGTATGTATAGCTTCCTAGGTACATCGGTAGGTACACGCCCGATTGTCAGGGGCCACTCATCAATCGAGGCAAACAGTGTCTGCTGTCGCCACCACATAGAGTAACCAACTGTCCCTCAGTGGAGCAGAGCCAATTTCGGGATCCATGTGTGCAATCACTGTTCCCCACACACTCTGCATGGATTCCCTGGTGTGTTAATGAGGGGCTCCATACAATGTAATCATGGATGTAGTGGCAAAGCATGGGGTGTACCCATGACAGGTATCGGTCACCCCAGCATGCTCCACCTATGGTTGTGCGAAGGTATAGCACATTATAGTGTGTGGCTCACTGTGACATACATTCCCAATGCTGGAGCATATCCATTAAACATCACTTGGACATACCATTAACAGGTCTCATCCATATGTAAACTAACTGAGTTACCCATTTGATTGCAGTATGGAGTAACAGCCGTAGTACAGTCCACATACAAAATGCCATAACATGTGTACAAATCCCAGATGCCCAAGTGGTAAATGCACTGACTGTCGTACATGTTCCCGGTACCACGTCCTGCAAGGGATGTTACGTAATCCCGAAGGCACAAATAATGGATGTTGGATGCAGGTCATCAGAACAGGTTTAGCACATGTTAGCGGGAATATGCGTTGCCCAGTGCTGGTAAGCGTCGTTTAAACATGACTATACGGATATGCTCGAAACAGGGCTAAGCTTCTCTGAATATTGCGCAGATCAGGGTCAATGATATCCAGAACAGGTGAAACTAGCATTATTCACCCCTGTACTAATAGTGCCTGCTCTGAAGGGTAAAACGACTACTGCCAGGAGTAGAACACGCAATCATGTACACAATCACCTAACACTAAGCTACCCAAGATGTACCAATGGCAGGTGTGCAATGTGACAGGTTCAAACACAAACGTGCAGAGTCCAGGAAACAGTATACACCGACATGTACACAATGAAAGGTGTATTCTCCCTCTCACTCTCTCTCATATATATATATATATATATATATATATATATATATATATATATATATATATATATAAAATAGAGATAGAAAAGGGTGATAGAGAGATATATGTTGATATATACGGATTCATCTATATCTGCAAATATATAGATAGGTCAACGACATGTACACAACCATGGAGGTAGAAATAAATAGGATACTGCCAAATATTGAATGTGTCACATACCAACACGAAAAAAGTTGCAGAAGCACCAAAGCCCAATAAACTTCTTCTTAAAAGTCTTTAAATGAAAAAATACTTCTCCGTTGAAAATGAACAAACCTTTAATGTGAACCAACAGTTAAAAATGCACGGCAGGTAAAACACTTCTTGGTAGTAAAATCCAAAGAAAAGCAAGGAATAAATCAAGCGCTTTCACCCGTTCCTATGACGGGCTTTTTCAAGATAAACTACCAACATTTCTTTGCGTGCTTAAATACAGTGCTAGTAAAACAATTAATCAATTAAAACAGTTGTAACAATCCAATTAGGTCATTTGTTAAATAGTACTTCATTACTGTTTAAAGGAAAATCACATTTGTAAGTGTTTAGTTCCAAAACATTTTCATCAGTAAATTGTTTGAAGTACTTTTATCATATTAAATTCTGTTCACTGTTGTTTGTACTTGTGAACCGGTAATTTCATGTGGAAAAATGTGCAAAAACAAACATCTATTCCTTTGGTTACTATTAAGGCTCTTCTACAAATGCTTATGTTTTTATACAAAGTTTTATTGTGTGAAAGCACCTCCGCTGCCTTGTTATCCACAGCGGACAGAATTGAACCGTTGAAATAAATATTAGGTTTTATATAGATCAAGATACCATTGATCTTTAATTTGCACTCTTTTTATGTTATTTCCCATTATTACAAATAATCTGCTAATGTATTGGGTACAACCTTTTCTACGGTTGTAATATGTGTTACCGTGTACGATGTAAATCTCCAAATGCTTGTTCGTGCCTGCTATTACCATTAAGAGAATTTAAAATGTTTTAAATGTTGGTATATTAAACTAATGGTTGTTGTTCCTTGACATTTTCACAGCTGAATCTTGGTAGAAATAAATTAAAACTTTAAATTAATGATTCTTGTTCAATCGGACAGTTTATTATTCGTCTTGCTGAGAAGACAGATGTCAATTCTAGTGTTTTTAGTTAATGCTTCAGTATTATGGTGTTATTTTAACAGTAAGCAACCTTTGAATGTAGAAATCTATTAAATCTTGTACAATAGATTCTAAAAAATATCTGTTAAATACAATATATTTATATATCTACAAATATGTACATAGATAAACAATATTATTATATTTAATACATTGCAACTACATTTAATACATTGTCACTGATAAATAAATAAATAAATAAATAAATAAATAAATAAATATATATTGAATATCTATAAATTACCTAAAAAAATGTACTTATATTCGAAATAACCATAAACATTAAAAATGTTAACTGTGGATATTTTCTACCATATGAATATATTGTCAATAAATTATTGTTTCGTTTAAAATTAAATAGGAATGAGTCAGTAATAAAATAATAGATAAAATGCAATATAATGTAATAAATACATTCAAATTAATTGTAAGAGTATAATCTTAATTAATAAAAAGTTATTAGTGCAAAAATCTTTATCCTAAAGTGCACCTAGCATATTAATTAAAAGACTTTGGCCCACCTAATGAACACACACTATTATGTAAAAATTTAGTTGAACTTCTTCTATGAAATCAATATATCAGTTGAAATACAAAAATATACTTACTTCCCTTTATTTTAACTGAAAGTTATTTAAAATATTAAATTACACATAGTTATTACTTATCAAAACTCAATAAATAATTGTTTGAAATGTTATAGATTTTTAGTTTTTTAGTTATTTATTTTTAGTTATAATTTTGCCCTTCTTAATTTGAGGAGGCTTGAAATACTAATAGCTTCATTGAGTCCTGGGGGTTTTGATGCATTTAGTCTAAGTTGCCAATTCAATTCTTTAAATTCAATAGTAGCTTCCCAGTCTCCCCCTCTGGGATTAAGGGGAACCTGCTCAATAACTAAAAATTTTAATGTCATATTGGGGCACTTGGTAAGATGTTTAACAAAAGCGTTCGTTTCTTTCTTTTTCCGAATGTCATACATATGCTCGTAGATTCTTTTTACGTAGTGCTCTTTCAGATTTGCCTATGTAAAAACTGTCACATTCCTGACAAATTCCTAAGTAAATTATGCCTTTTGACCCACAGTTGTAATAACATGTTGGTTTTAAAGAAAATTTTCTTGATTTAATATAGTAGGCATTACTTTCTACAATATAAGAACATTGTTTGCAACCATTGCATTTGTATGTTCCAATCCTACCACCTTTATTACCAGATTGTGTTGGTGGTTGATTTTCAAACATATTTTTTAAATTAGCATTTCTTGCATTTACAAACATTGGTCTTTCTGGCACCCATTTTTTTATATCATCATTTGTAGTCAAAATGGGCCAGTATTTGTTAACCATTTTCTTTAATTGATCAGTTTCATTGTTAAAAGTACAGCTAAAAATGGTTTGGAAAGCAGGGGAATTCGTTTTAACTTCAAGTATGGGGTTTGGTAAGTCTGGTGGTTCTGACACTGTGCCTAGCAGTGGACTATATATGCCTGTTCTTCCTTCTAAAACTTCTTGATACATTTTCTCTATTAATGTCAATGGGTAACCTCTCTCAGAGAAGAGTTTTGTTAGCATTTGAGCTTCAACAAAAAATTTTTCATCAGTATTACACATTCTTGAGGCCCTGATGAATTGGCCTTTGACAATACCCTTCTTCTGTGAAAAAGGATGGGCACTACTGAAGTGGAGATATGTGTTAGAGAAGGTTGGTTTTCTGTATATAGAAGATTCAAAAGTTTGTGATTCTGTGTTTTTTACTAACAATACATCTAAATAGTTCATATGTTTATCACTAACATTAGATGTAAATTTCAGAAAACTTGTAGTCTCATTTATATATAGTAAAAATGTTTCTAAACTTGCTTTACTACCTTCCCATAAAATACATATATCATCTAAATATCTCCTGTAGTGTATAATATTATTCTCCCATTGTGTTGTGAAAATAAATTCATTTTCCCAGTGACAGAGAACTAAATTTGTATATGCTGAGGCACATGGTGAACCCATAGCAACCCCTTTATTTTGCTTGAAGAACTCCCCATTAAAATAGATAAAATTATTCTTTAAAATAATCACCATAAAATCAGTTAATAAATTTATAATATTGTTATTAAAATTTGAGAGTTTGATTAAAATTTCATTGAACCATTGTGTGCCAATATCGTGTGGAATGTTAGGAAAAAGGTCAATTACATCAATTGTCACTAGGAAGTCAACTTTGGTGTAATAACTCTCCTTAATACCTTTTAGGAATTCCCAAGAATCTTTACAAACATGTCGTATTGATGTGATGGTGTTTTTGAGTGTTGCATCAACAAATTTGCCAAGGGGTTCCGTGATACTACCTGAACCTGCTACAATTGGTCTAAACTTTAGTGGTTCTAACCCTTTGTGAACCTTGGGTATCCCAAATATAACTGGTGTAAGGGGTTTGTTAACTATTAGGTAATTGTATAATTTCTCATTAATAACTCCCTGTAGTAACATGTCATACAATGTATGTTTGATCCTTGCATATGCTATGTTCAACTCATTAAGTGAAAGGGTGCTATACTGTTCTGTGTCCTGAAGCATATTATAAATAACTTGGTCATATTCTGTTTTGTACATTAAAACAACCCTCCCCTTTGTCGGTTTCATTACCCTTATCTGCTCATCCCTTAATTGTTTAATAAGTTTGAAGCAGTCTTGGTGTAAGTTTTGTTTAAAAACATTTTTTCTGGGTAAACTCCTAATTTCAGTTTCCATCATATCTTCAAAAATTTTTACAACAGGATGCAGGGGTGGGTTAAAAGTACTTGATCTGCTAAGTCTTTTGAAAAATTCTTCCCTTTAAAAAAGATGTCCAAATTCAGCTGTCTTGTAAACAGTTTAAATTCTAGAATGGTTTTGGTTATATCAATGCTTTTAGTTGGAACAAACTGAAAACCCTTTGTGAATAATTCAAAGTGTGTGTCCTTAACTTGGTTTTCTGTAAAATTAAATATAGTAAAATTGTTTTTGGTCTCTATCACATATGTAGAAAAATGTGTTTGAGGTAAACTACTCTCATTTAGTGGCAATATGTTTATCTGCGCTGTTTCCCCCACGCTTGCTGGTTCTGGAACTGTGCTCTGTTCCCTTGCCTGCGTTGGGGAAATTGAAAACCCTGGTTGTCATCATTTTTTGGAGTACTGTTATTCATAATGTTATTAGTGTTCTGCTTCTGAGCTAATCTTTCACTACGTCTTAAAGTCTCAGTCAAAGGTGTGTTGTCATTGACATTTTGAAAAGAAGAAGGTACTCCATTTTTGTTCATAAATCTAGTGGACCAGTTCTGTTTATTTGAATAACATAATGTTATCCCATTCTTGTAGTCATTTAAATCTCTTTCTAACTTTTTCACTTTCCTTTCTATTATTCTGACACAGTACTGGTCAACCTCATGAAAAACATTATTATAATCTTTCTTGATCCTAAAAAAAGAAGCATCAGTGTTAATAGAGTCATTCAGTGTGTTCAGTTCTTCCAATAACATGTCAGCTTTCTTTTCATAGTCTTTAACCATGAGGTGTAACATTTCCAGTCCAGTACAGTCAAAAAGTTCAGAGATCTCTTTATGCAGGTCTGAACCTACAGTTGCGTTATTCGGGAATTTGCTAATGCGAAGACCTCTAGGCACTCTCTTTACTTTGATACATTCTTGCAAATAATCTATCTCAAGTTTTGTTGCCTTAAAGGAATATAGTTTGTCACTAAACAATGAAAAATCAGTATCAATTTTGTTATTATTAGTTGTAGCGTTATTGTGCACAGTACCTGCTGAGAAAGCAAATTGCTTACTGGACCAAGCATCAAAATTAAAAGTTCTCTGTGGATTGTCCGTAACAGGAAAAAACGTTTGATGTTGGGAGAAAGGTTCTTTTCTGTGCGAAGTACTGGGTTGCTGCTCCATAACATCAGAAGAAGATAGATCAGGTATGCTGGTTCTTTTCGCGCCAAATTCTTGCTCCTGGTTTGCAGCAATTCTGCTGCCGGAGTTTGTGTTACTGTCTCTCACAGAGTTCGTAAGTTGAGTAAGCAGCTGTATAACTTGTCTGAATTCAGACCTAGTAACCGGAGAGTCGTCCGCTCCTTCACTAAGAATCAACGGTGTCCCTTGGAAGTCGGTAACTTCAGTGCTTTCTGTCATAGTGAAACACCAAACACTAAACACGAACTAGGTCCCAATAAGCAACAGGAAAAAAGTTGCAGAAGCACCAAAGCCCAATAAACTTCTTCTTAAAAGTCTTTAAATGAAAAAATACTTCTCCGTTGAAAATGAACAAACCTTTAATGTGAACCAACAGTTAAAAATGCACGGCAGGTAAAACACTTCTTGGTAGTAAAATCCAAAGAAAAGCAAGGAATAAATCAAGCGCTTTCACCCGTTCCTATGACGGGCTTTTTCAAGATAAACTACCAACATTTCTTTGCGTGCTTAAATACAGTGCTAGTAAAACAATTAATCAATTAAAACAGTTGTAACAATCCAATTAGGTCATTTGTTAAATAGTACTTCATTACTGTTTAAAGGAAAATCACATTTGTAAGTGTTTAGTTCCAAAACATTTTCATCAGTAAATTGTTTGAAGTACTTTTATCATATTAAATTCTGTTCACTGTTGTTTGTACTTGTGAACCAGTAATTTCATGTGGAAAAATGTGCAAAAACAAACATCTATTCCTTTGGTTACTATTAAGGCTCTTCTACAAATGCTTATGTTTTTATACAAAGTTTTATTGTGTGAAAGCTCCTCCGCTGCCTTGTTATCCACAGCGGACAGAATTGAACCGTTGAAATAAATATTAGGTTTTATATAGATCAAGATACCATTGATCTTTAATTTGCACTCTTTTATGTTATTTCCCATTATTACAAATAATCTGCTAATGTATTGGGTACAACCTTTTCTACGGTTGTAATATGTGTTACCGTGTACACGATCGCAAATCTCCAAATGCTTGTTCGTGCCTGCTATTACCATTAAGAGAATTTAAAATGTTTTTAAATGTTGGTATATTAAACTAATGGTTGTTCCTTGACATTTTCACAGCTGAATCTTGGTAGAAATAAATTAAAACTTTAAATTAATGATTCTTGTTCAATCGGACAGTTTATTATTCGTCTTGCTGAGAAGACAGATGTCAATTCTAGTGTTTTTAGTTAATGCTTCAGTATTATGGTGTTATTTTAACAGTAAGCAACCTTTGAATGTAGAAATCTATTAAATCTTGTACAATAGATTCTAAAAAAATATCTGTTAAATACAATATATTTATATATCTACAAATATGTACATAGATAAACAATATTATTATATTTAATACAAAGCCCGTCATAGGAACAGGTGAAAGCGCTTGATTTATTCCTTGCTTTTCTTTGGATTTTACTACCAAGAAGTGTTTTACCTGCCGTGCATTTTTAACTGTTGGTTCACATTAAAGGTTTGTTCATTTTCAACAGAGAAGTATTTTTTCATTTAAAGACTTTTAAGAAGAAGTTTATTGGGCTTTGGTGCTTCTGCAACTTTTTTCCTGTTGCTTATTGGGACCTAGTTCGTGTTTAGTGTTTGGTGTTTCACTATGACAGAAAGCACTGAAGTTACCGACTTCCAAGGGACACCGTTGATTCTTAGTGAAGGAGCGACTCTGGTTACTAGGTCTGAATTCAGACAAGTTATACAGCTGCTTACTCAACTTACGAACTCTGTGAGAGACAGTAACAAACTCCGGCAGCAGAATTGCTGCAAACCAGGAGCAAGAATTTGGCGAAAAGAACCAGCATACCTGATCTATCTTCTTCTGATGTTATGGAGCAGCAACCCAGTACTTCGCACAGAAAAGAACCTTTCTCCCAACATCAAACGTTTTTTCCTGTTACGGACAATCCACAGAGAACTTTTAATTTTGATGCTTGGTCCAGTAAGCAATTTGCTTTCTCAGCAGGTACTGTGCACAATAACGCTACAACTAATAATAATAACAAAATTGATACTGATTTTTCATTGTTTAGTGACAAACTATATTCCTTTAAGGCAACAAAACTTGAGATAGATTATTTGCAAGAATGTATCAAAGTAAAGAGAGTGCCTAGAGGTCTTCGTGATTAGCAAATTCGAATAACGCAACTGTAGGTTCAGACCTGCATAAAGAGATCTCTGAACTTTTTGACTGTACTGGACTGGAAATGTTACACCTCATGGTTAAAGACTATGAAAAGAAAGCTGACATGTTATTGGAAGAACTGAACACACTGAATGACTCTATTAACACTGATGCTTCTTTTTTTAGGATCAAGAAAGATTATAATAATGTTTTTCATGAGGTTGACCAGTACTGTGTCAGAATAATAGAAAGGAAAGTGAAAAAGTTAGAAAGAGATTTAAATGACTACAAGAACGGGATAACATTATGTTATTCAAATAAACAGAACTGGTCCACTAGATTTATGAACAAAAATGGAGTACCTTCTTCTTTTCAAAATGTCAATGACAACACACCTTTGACTGAGACTTTAAGACGTAGTGAAAGATTAGCTCAGAAGCAGAACACTAATAACATTATGAATAACAGTACTCCAAAAAATGATGACAACCAGGGTTTTCAATTTCCCCAACACAGGCAAGGGAACAGAGCACAGTTCCAGAACCAGCAAGCGTGGGGGAAACAGCGCAGATAAACATATTGCCACTAAATGAGAGTAGTTTACCTCAAACACATTTTTCTACATATGTGATAGAGACCAAAAACAATTTTACTATATTTAATTTTACAGAAAACCAAGTTAAGGACACACACTTTGAATTATTCACAAAGGGTTTTCAGTTTGTTCCAACTAAAAGCATTGATATAACCAAAACCATTCTAGAATTTAAACTGTTTACAAGACAGCTGAATTTGGACATCTTTTTTAAAGGGAAGAATTTTTCAAAAGACTTAGTCAGCAGATCAAGTACTTTTAACCCACCCCTGCATCCTGTTGTAAAAATTTTTGAAGACATGATGGAAACTGAAATTAGGAGTTTACCCAGAAAAAATGTTTTTAAACAAAACTTACACCAAGACTGCTTCAAACTTATTAAACAATTAAGGGATGAGCAGATAAGGGTAATGAAACCGGACAAAGGGGGAGGGGTTGTTTTAATGTACAAAACAGAATATGACCAAGTTATTTATAATATGCTTCAGGACACAGAACAGTATAGCACCCTTTCACTTAATGAGTTGAACATAGCATATGCAAGGATCAAACATACATTGTATGACATGTTACTACAGGGAGTTATTAATGAGAAATTATACAATTACCTAATAGTTAACAAACCCCTTACACCAGTTATATTTGGGATACCCAAGGTTCACAAAGGGTTAGAACCACTAAAGTTTAGACCAATTGTAGCAGGTTCAGGTAGTATCACGGAACCCCTTGGTAAATTTGTTGATGCAACACTCAAAAACACCATCACATCAATACGACATGTTTGTAAAGATTCTTGGGAATTCCTAAAAGGTATTAAGGAGAGTTATTACACCAAAGTTGACTTCCTAGTGACAATTGATGTAATTGACCTTTTTCCTAGCATTCCACACGATATTGGCACACAATGGTTCAATGAAATTTTAATCAAACTCTCAAATTTTAATAACAATATTATAAATTTATTAACTGATTTTATGGTGATTATTTTAAAGAATAATTTTATCTATTTTAATGGGGAGTTCTTCAAGCAAAATAAAGGGGTTGCTATGGGTTCACCATGTGCCTCAGCATATACAAATTTAGTTCTCTGTCACTGGGAAAATGAATTTATTTTCACAGCACAATGGGAGAATAATATTATACACTACAGGAGATATTTAGATGATATATGTATTTTATGGGAAGGTAGTAAAGCAAGTTTAGAAACATTTTTACTATATATAAATGAGACTACAAGTTTTCTGAAATTTACATCCAATGTTAGTGATAAACATATGAACTATTTAGATGTATTGTTAGTAAAAAACACAGAATCACAAACTTTTGAATCTTCTATATACAGAAAACCAACCTTCTCTAACACATATCTCCACTTCAGTAGTGCCCATCCTTTTTCACAAAAGAAGGGTATTGTCAAAGGCCAATTCATCAGGGCCTCAAGAATGTGTAATACTGATGAAAAATTTTTTGTTGAAGCTCAAATGCTAACAAAACTCTTCTCTGAGAGAGGTTACCCATTGACATTAATAGAGAAAATGTATCAAGAAGTTTTAGAAGGAAGAACAGGCATATATAGTCCACTGCTAGGCACAGTGTCAGAACCACCAGACTTACCAAACCCCATACTTGAAGTTAAAACGAATTCCCCTGCTTTCCAAACTATTTTTAGTTGTACTTTTAACAATGAAACTGATCAATTAAAGAAAATGGTTAACAAATACTGGCCCATTTTGACTACAAATGATGATATAAAAAAATGGGTGCCAGAAAGACCAATGTTTGTAAATGCAAGAAATGCTAATTTAAAAAATATGTTTGAAAATCAACCACCAACACAATCTGGTAATAAAGGTGGTAGGATTGGAACATACAAATGCAATGGTTGCAAACAATGTTCTTATATTGTAGAAAGTAATGCCTACTATATTAAATCAAGAAAATTTTCTTTAAAACCAACATGTTATTACAACTGTGGGTCAAAAGGCATAATTTACTTAGGAATTTGTCAGGAATGTGACAGTTTTTACATAGGCAAATCTGAAAGAGCACTACGTAAAAGAATCTACGAGCATATGTATGACATTCGGAAAAAGAAAGAAACGAACGCTTTTGTTAAACATCTTACCAAGTGCCCCAATATGACATTAAAATTTTTAGTTATTGAGCAGGTTCCCCTTAATCCTAGAGGGGGAGACTGGGAAGCTACTATTGAATTTAAAGAATTGAATTGGCAACTTAGACTAAATGCATCAAAACCCCCAGGACTCAATGAAGCTATTAGTATTTCAAGCCTCCTCAAATTAAGAAGGGCAAAATTATAACTAAAAATAAATAACTAAAAACTAAAATCTATAACATTTCAAACAATTATTTATTGAGTTTTGATAAGTAATAACTATGTGTAATTTAATATTTTAAATAACTTTCAGTTAAAATAAAGGGAAGTAAGTATATTTTTGTATTTCAACTGATATATTGATTTCATAGAAGAAGTTCAACTAAATTTTTACATAATAGTGTGTGTTCATTAGGTGGGCCAAAGTCTTTTAATTAATATGCTAGGTGCACTTTAGGATAAAGATTTTTGCACTAATAACTTTTTATTAATTAAGATTATACTCTTACAATTAATTTGAATGTATTTATTACATTATATTGCATTTTATCTATTATTTTATTACTGACTCATTCCTATTTAATTTTAAACGAAACAATAATTTATTGACAATATATTCATATGGTAGAAAATATCCACAGTTAACATTTTTAATGTTTATGGTTATTTCGAATATAAGTACATTTTTTTAGGTAACTTATAGATATTCAATATATATTTATTTATTTATTTATTTATTTATCTATCAGTGACAATGTATTAAATGTAGTTGCAATGTATTAAATATAATAATATTGTTTATCTATGTACATATTTGTAGATATATAAATATATTGTATTTAACAGATATTTTTTAGAATCTATTGTACAAGATTTAATAGATTTCTACATTCAAAGGTTGCTTACTGTTAAAATAACACCATAATACTGAAGCATTAACTAAAAACACTAGAATTGACATCTGTCTTCTCAGCAAGACGAATAATAAACTGTCCGATTGAACAAGAATCATTAATTTAAAGTTTTAATTTATTTCTACCAAGATTCAGCTGTGAAAATGTCAAGGAACAACAACCATTAGTTTAATATACCAACATTTAAAAACATTTTAAATTCTCTTAATGGTAATAGCAGGCACGAACAAGCATTTGGAGATTTGCGATCGTGTACACGGTAACACATATTACAACCGTAGAAAAGGTTGTACCCAATACATTAGCAGATTATTTGTAATAATGGGAAATAACATAAAAAGAGTGCAAATTAAAGATCAATGGTATCTTGATCTATATAAAACCTAATATTTATTTCAACGGTTCAATTCTGTCCGCTGTGGATAACAAGGCAGTGGAGGTGCTTTCACACAATAAAACTTTGTATAAAAACATAAGCATTTGTAGAAGAGCCTTAATAGTAACCAAAGGAATAGATGTTTGTTTTTGCACATTTTTCCACATGAAATTACCGGTTCACAAGTACAAACAACAGTGAACAGAATTTAATATGATAAAAGTACTTCAAACAATTTACTGATGAAAATGTTTTGGAACTAAACACTTACAAATGTGATTTTCCTTTAAACAGTAATGAAGTACTATTTAACAAATGACCTAATTGGATTGTTACAACTGTTTTAATTGATTAATTGTTTTACTAGCACTGTATTTAAACGCATAAAGAAATGTTGGTAGTTTATCTTGAAAAAGCCCGTCATAGGAACGGGTGAAAGCGCTTGATTTATTCCTTGCTTTTCTTTGGATTTTACTACCAAGAAGTGTTTTACCTGCCGTGCATTTTTAACTGTTGGTTCACATTAAAGGTTTGTTCATTTTCAACGGAGAAGTATTTTTTCATTTAAAGACTTTTAAGAAGAAGTTTATTGGGCTTTGGTGCTTCTGCAACTTTTTTCCTGTTGCTTATTGGGACCTAGTTCGTGTTTAGTGTCACATACCAACACGCGTAATCACGAGGCTTAAAGACCAAAAGAACACAGTACTGGAACACTGGAATCGTGTGTAATATTATCACGATATTAAGGGACATTTAGTTATCGCTGCCGGTGTTGCGGTCCATGTAGGTACTGTGTTTGTGATTGCTGTAGTCTGTGTATGTGTGTGTTGAGGGTGCCGTGTGCGTTTCTGTGGGACTGTAATGTGTGTGTGTGTGTGTGTGTGTGTGTGTGTGTGTGTGTGTGTGTGTGTGTGTGTGTGTGTTTGCATCGTGTGTCTGTTAGTGCTAACTCGGAGGCAGATCATTATGGTAGGTGTGTTTATAGCTGGCCATAGGCATACAGTTACCACCTGTCCCACTTTAAGAGGGACAGCCCCTCCCTGGACAGTTGTGTCCTGACAAAAAATATTAAAAAGGGCAAATGTCCGAGATTGTAGGACATAATTATGTGCCATATATTATGTAATAGTTGCATTAAATAGTTATGCCTGTATCTACAAAACGTAAATGTTACATGAAACATGATAAGTAGCTAAAGTGCTACAAGAATAAGGATGTATTCAGGATAAAATATGTTCTATCCTGTGTACTGACCATGGGTATATGTTGGCCTGTAAACACCAATGTGTGTCCTGCAAATGTCCCACTGTGGCCATTTGAAAAGGTGGCAACCCATGCCAAAGAGGTTCAGTCACCAACACAACTGCAATGAGTGCAAATATCTGTGACAGAAATACACGGGACAGCTGTCATTTAGTAACATTCCTTTACATATCGCTGTATTTCCAGAGGTACGGAAGTATCAACCTCACCTGCATACTATAAAGAAACCAATTAATGTCTCAATGTATAAGCCTGTAACAACCATAGTTCAGTCTACTAACTGATAGGTCTTCAATTAGGGAAGGAGTCCACACACATATATGGAATATGTAGAAATGCAGTCCCCACATACCTGTATATGCTATGTACACCCACCTACATCTCCCTCACACCTGAAACAATTGCAATACAGACTGTAATAACATCACAAACATCCACTCACTCAATTACATCTGCAGAAGCATTAACATATCTTGTGAGAGACACATTTGTAAAGGCCCCATGTGAAACTGTAGCTGTTGTATAATGGAACAGATGGCAATGTTACAGGATTTGTTTGCAATAGTCCCTTATCAGATGGTTGAGATGACAGGTACACTCACATGTAGAACCACATACTCTAGCCGTCACACACAATCCACGGGGGACATGAATTCAAAATATCCGTGTCTCTACAAATAGCAGTTGCAATTCCTCACAACAAAACACATACAGGCTGTCTCCCTGAAGGTAGGGCAAAAGGGCAACGCCCAAGTGGAGAATTAAATGATACCCCACTGTTGCCACATAATTGGCAAATGGAGTAGCTGCACAGCTGATGTGCATGTAATAATTACTCAGGAACACCAATTGGTGGCAGGAAACCACGTTACAGGTATTGACGTATATAAGGATGACTTGCCATACATTCAAACCGTATGCTCATACCATAGAACTATTTAAACAGTAAAGTGTAAGAGAGATATTTATGAAGATTCGGAATGCTAATGCATGCCGTCTGCTGTATCACATGCATGCTGCATGCCATCTGTCAAATCACATGCATGGTGTGTCTGTGTGTGTCTATTGTAATGTACAGTCTTTCCTTGCATTCACAGGTGATGTAGGTGCGTTACCTTCCTGCGGTCCATCTGATGTTAGTGTCCCCACAGATACTAGCAGTGATGAACATATGCATGAGGTACAGGCAGGGTTGTCAGGGGCTGAATCTGTGCCAATGGTTGCCATCCCAGCTATGTCCCCCTCTTCCCCACACACAGTTCTCATGCCAACACATACCCCATCACCAGTGGCCATAGAGGAAGGACAGTCAGCGTGTGTTAGCTTGGAACAGGAACATGTGGTGGCTACAGAAGGTGTGTCTCCACACAATGGTGTCAGTGTAATGACTGCAGATGTGCCACACAGGCATGTGGCCAGTGCTGCTCGTAGGAGGACCTCTGGCAGACATGCACTTGCAGGACAGAGCGCAGCAGCTGGTGTCACCAGATGCATGTTCCAGACTGTAATGGCGGCACAGGCACATGCTGAATGGCAGAACAGAGAAGGGCAGAGGCTTCAGAGGGCTGCTATCCATACTCTAAACAACATCCAGGCATTGGCAAATGCTCAACAGCCGATTGCTGATGTTCTGGACAGGCGATTGGGTGACATGGTTGGAATCCTTGACCGGTGGCATGGCAATCCGCGAGTGTGAGCTGTCTGTGCTGGAACATCTGGTAGGAGTGAGGCATAGGCCATGAGGACGTAGGCCAGCTACACCACCTAATGCAGGTCAATGTGAACGAGCCACCTCACATGCCCGCTTCCATAGTGCCGGTAGCAGTAGCAGTGCAGCTGGTGCTGTGCTGTCCACACCAGGACACAGCAGGCCACGTGGACGTGGACCTGGACGTTCCCAGCGGGGACACGGTTCCAGTGGACATGTGTCATCGGACAGTAGCCAATCTGTACCTCTGCCTGGTAGTGCCCGTGCAACACCTGGCAGGCACAGGTCACATGGCCGTGGCCAGACACAGTGAGCTGTACATCCTGGTCTGTACAATCTGGAGCTGTCAATAATACCCCTGTGTAGGACTGACAAAAGGCAGAACTGTGTGCACACATACATGCACACAGCAGAAACACCTGTAGGGCACCGCAACACCCACATGCATAACGACCACACATGTCCAATCAGATCACCGGACCTTACCCACACACATGATGTCATCCACTGGTGCAGCCTATGTCCCTGGCAAACATTATCACCCTGTGCAAATGATGATGCCTGTGCCCCATCCCTGTCATCCACACCATCGGTGGAGGGACATGCTCATATGGTCTGATGCACAGGGTGAACAGAATAGTGAGATAAGTGTATATTACATTAGTTGTGTACTGTTGACATGCACCAGACATACCATGTAGTACAGGTTTATAATGCATTGTTATATGTTCACAGTATGTGTCTTGGTAACAGCATGTTGGTATTGATGCCCTGCTTCCCTCCTTAAGGTCTACTTGCATGTGCCAATAAGTAGCAGTGTTTGCAGTTTCACATGTGTAAATGTGGAGTACTCACAGGCATGTATGGCAATACCAGCATGCTATACATAGCCTCAACCTCACTGTTAGAAAGGCTACCATTCCACAGATGTCCACACATCTACTGATCCAGAAGCATGTGGGCTGTTTAATAGGCTACAGTGGCTAGAGATGTGACATCCATACCAGGTCACATCACAGGTATGGTGACATGGTGCGGGGGGTTTACACAGCGGTCTGGCCAATGATAACATTAGAGGCCACTTGATAGCATGAGGCCTCACTGTGTAGCAGCAATACCCTGTCACATTACAGGATGAGAACACACACAGACATACACAGAAACACACAGTAACATGCCCACACTCACGGGGTCAACAACACTATAACGCACACTCAATAGTGTTGAGGTGAGGACCCCTGCCTATGTGGTAATCACCCTCACAGTACTGTGCACCCACACGACGCAACACAGAGAATGAACATGTACAGGTAGCCAGTAAGGCCGAGACCGATGACATCACCAGGGTAGTAGACTGCATCACCATGAGGGGTTAGGGATCCTGTCTGTTCTGTATGGTAGCATACACCCTCACTCCATGCACCAGACAGCCATACATACATACACACACACACACACACTGTGGAGTCCACAAATGTCATTCACATACAGATAGCTGACATGTGTGATACACACACCACCCCTGCCTACGTCATGCTTTCTACACTGCAGTATGTACAGATCTCTACAACCGTGTACAGGGGTGTGTAACAATTGGGATGTATTCCCCACCATATGTGGCATATATGGCCACACAAGCAAACACACATGGCAGTACTGTGAATTATACACCTGCTATATGATGATATGTCTGACAGACATGCAGCAGTATTGGCCGCATTATGTGTACCAACGCTACCTTCGGCAATTGTGCTGCTATATGCACACGAGAGGATGTAAGTGTTACAGGTGTCAAGTGATTTACAGTCAGTAACATCCTGACCGTTGTGTAGGTTGTATGTCTTCACCTTCAAGTAACAGTAACATAGCATACTGTTTGCACATGTAATGATAGGATGGCTTGTGACACACCTGTGAGCTGTCTTCAGCAAACATCCATCTGCAAAGATGGATCACCACTTTATGTACACACATCCATCCATACCCGATGTACATCCTACCGTACTGTCAGTATTTCACCATATACAGGTGTCAATGATGGGGCTGCATTGCAACTGCATGTTGTAGTTAGGCACAGATGAATTACATACATCAGCTACTGCACATGCATGGTAGCTACATGCACACCACTACATGTACATGTGTGTTGTTCCTACTTCCTGTCATGTAGCCATGTTTGTATGCATCGCAATTGGTGGACATGTGTGATGACATACATAACACATGGACTGTTGTATGATATGATGATTGTCATAGGTAACTAGTACAGAGGGAATGTTACCTCGGTCAACATTGCTACCTTATGTACTGTTAGCATTCAACAGCCATGGACCTACCTTCCATGTGCATGCGTGTGATTGCTGTAGCCACTTGTCTGCATGGAGGACAGCAAAAGCTATGCTATGTACATATGTGTTGTGTGTGTGTGGGCCATGTACATATCCACTGCGATTACATGTATGTCATATCCAAACATGAGTATTCTTTGGTATACAGTGACAGTCATCTGTTACAGCTGTGTAAGACCCAGGGCCCCTGTTATGTGTAGAGCTGACCTGGTTATGAACAGTGGTATCATTGCATTGCATAACACATGATAGAACCCTGTCAGTACATGTGTAGTCTGCACAGTTGCTGTAGACCTATGTACAGTCCACTAGTTATGAGTCACATGGTGTTGTAGTAATGTATGGATGCATGTTGCTGGTCCAAGGACATGGTGATGTCTGAGGGCTACATAGTAGAATGCGGCATTTACCACTGTGATCTGCACCTGAGACATCTGTGATGGCTCTTGAGTGTGTACTGGTCAGTACATGTGAGTGGCCTTCATTTACGTGGGGACAGTAACACCAAACTGTGCCCTTCCATGTTTAGAATCCATGTACATGCAAGACAGCCCTTCGCTACTACTGTGTGAGCATGCCCAGTACGCCGTTGTGTAGATGGACACACAGTACATTCCAAACTGTGCCCTTCCGTGTTTAGAATCCATGTGCATGCAAGACAGCCTCTTCACTACTACTAAGTGTGTAAGTAACACCAAACTGTGCCCTTCCGTGTTTAGAATCCGTGTGCATAGAAGACAGCCCTTCACTACTACTAAGTGTGTGAGCATGCCCAGTACGCCATTGTGTAGATGGACACACAGTACATTCCAAACTGTGCCCTTCTGTGTTTAGAATCCATGTGCATGCAAGACAGCCCTTCGCTACTACTACGTGTGTGAGCATGCCCAGTACGCCATTGTGTAGATGGACACACAGTACAATCCAAACGGACGTGTGATACTAAGTGTTGTGAGCATGCCCAGTGACACCTTGTGTCAGTTATGTGCCTCTGTGTATGGGCATGGCCATTGAAATCCTGTATAGCGATGGTGGTCATCCAGGCAACTGGCTTAAACCAGTTACAAAAGACAATGAAATACTCCCACCTGGTTATAACATCCTGAGGTTAGACCGAACTACCAAAAAGAGTGGTGGGGTAGCAATATTGCACAAATCTGATTTACAGGTCTCATCCATACAGATACAACCCCCTCTAGAAACCAATGTGGAAATTCTTATTGCCAAACTCCAGCTCAATAATACTAAATCTATTAACATAATATGCTCCTACCTACCCCCAGGCAATAACATTAGCATCATAGAAAGTATCCTCTGCTGGCTTTCTACATCCTTCCCTCAAGAAACCATAGTACTCGGTGATTTTAATATAGACTGGAACTCCTGTACCACTTTAGAACCCACAACCTATATAAACCTCTACGTTTTCTCTCAAACTATTACCACCCCCACTAGAATCCATAAACCCACAGGCAAAGAAAGTATATTAGACTGGATCTTAATAAACTGCCACTCTCTCTCTTACAAAGTAAGTGTCCTTCCTGATGATATTAGTGACCACTCACTAACCTACCTATGCAGACAAAAATCCTATATTCCAAATCAACCTACCTTTAAAATCACCCGCAACAAAAAAAAATTTAATCCAGTCAATTTTCAAACTGAGCTTCAAGCCTGTGACTGGTCACCCTTAAGGCACCTGCCAATTGACAAAGCAGTATCCCATTTTAACTCCACATTCCTACAAATTTTAGAATTCCATGCCCCCTCACGCTCCACAAGAACTAGATGCAAAGCAGCCCCATGGCTCACTAAAGAAACCAGACAACAAATCCTACAAAGAAACAAAATCTGGTCCAAATGGAGAAACACCAAATACCCAATTGATCAGCAACACTTTAGAAATGCAACCAAAAAATCAATACTTCAGGATAAAAAACACTATTTCTTCAAACTCCAACAAAATCACCATAGTCAACCCAAAAGCTTCTGGTCAGGCATAAATAAACTCTTACATCCAGGACTCTCTAAAACACCGACCCCATCTGGTCTCTCCCAGAACTCTCCAAATGAGATTGCTAATGCTTTTAACAGCTTTTTTACTGAAACTATCCAATCTCTAGCAAACTCCCTACCACCTCTCAGCTCTACCCAATCACCCTCCCCCACTACCTTACCACCTACCTTTTACTTAAAACCTATTCCCACAGCCCTCATCTATACTCTGCTTCATAAGCTCAAACCCTGTACACCCTCAGCCGATCTCCTACCACCTGAATACCTTCAAACTGCTGCTAAAGCTCTTGCCTACCCCATCTCTATTCTTATTAATAGAACCATAACTGAAGGCTCCATTCCTTCACTATGGACAATCTCTCATATAATCCCACTTCACAAAGGAGGGAACTCAACTGAACTCTCTAACTTCCGGCCCATAGCCCTACTATCACCACTAGCCAAAATTATGGAAAAATGTATCCACCAACAAATTCTTGACCACATTCTCCAATATAACCTCCTAGCTGACTATCAACACGGTTTTAGACCATTCCACAGTACCACTACTGCTCTCCTATCCTTTACAGACTGTATTAATAAACATCGTAACAATAACATGCTCTCCTCTGCACTATTCATTGATCTCTCAAAAGCTTTTGATATGGTCAACCATCAATTATTACTCAATACACTCACCTTGTTCTCACTTGACACACAGGCATTACAGTGGTTCAAGTCCTATATGCACAATAGAAAGCAAGCTGTCCTTTGGGATAATAATCTATCCAAGCATCTCCATGTTACCCTTGGTCTCCCACAGGGCTCTATTCTGGGACCTCTACTATTCTCCATATTCATTAACAACCTTTCTACTAATCTACCTCTACCTACCTGCATACAATACGCAGACAACTCCACTTTGATTTGTAAAGCAACCACCTTATCTGAACTCCAGGCCATCACCCAATCAGTATTCAACCATGTTGAAAACTGGTTCCAACAACATCAACTTCTCCTTAATGCCAAAAAAAAACAAGCTATTACTATTTACTGCAACTAACAAATCCACCCCACTAGATTTCTCTATTACCTCCATTGATGGTACAATCATAGCTCCTGACCCAACTACAAAACTCTTAGGTGTATTGATTGACCACAACCTCAACTTTGACGCTCATATTAATGCCACCATCAAAACTGTAAACAGAAAACTTGGATCCTTATATAGAATAAAACCTTTTCTTACACCAGAAGCCAGAACTCCTATTGCCCAGACCCATCTGATCTCCACCCTCTTCTATGCCTCACCAGTTTATACAAATCTTTCCAAAAGCAACCTAAACAAACTGTCTACTTCGTATAACAATATTGCCAGGTTTGCTACTGGGTCCTCATTTAGAACACATCACTGTCTAAACCTAAAACTTCTAGGATGGCTTGAACTAAATAACCAGCTAAAAGTTCAACAACTCTCCATTACTCATAAAATACTATATCAGCCTAGTAAGACTCCTATTCTCAGTAGTCTTATCTCCCCCTACACAAACCTTTCTAACCTTCGCTCAGCAAATAAACTACTGGTTGCCACCCTGAAATCCCACAACAAGGCAGGTGATTCTCTTTTCTCTAATTCTGTGGGGAAGGTTTGGAACATACTTCCCACTAATCTTACATCTCTTTCATCATTACCTCTCTTTAAAAATCAACTAAAAATTCACTTAAAATCACAATGGCTTTGTCCTTGTACTAACCCAGACTAACCCCCCTCCACCATGATCTTTTCTATATCTCTCCTCCTTACCCACTTTGAAGTATAACAGCAATTCCTCACTCTTCCCCATCCTAGTATCTTATTCCCAACATGCTATCACTGGGCATGCTCCTTACTACTTATTCATTCCTCTGTGAACTCTTATCTTCCCACCTCATACATAAACCTTTCTATTTCTTCCACTTTGACTATAATTACTTCCTCTTGTACTTACCCTCCAGATTTTTCTCCTACTTCCCTGTCCTCTAAAATTTCACCATCTACCCTGTGTTTAATTTATTTTTTATTTTACATTTGTTTACCGGGCTAGTCCAACTGGATATATTTCCATTTTCAGCAGAGGCCCGGGGAGAAAAGCTCCACATTGAAGTTAATACAAACAAGTCATTACATAAAGAAAGCAAGTAGTTAGTAAAAATACAAACAGAAATAAGGTTCAATCTAAAATATAGTTAGTAAAAAATACAAACAGAAATAAGGTTCAATCTAAAATATACTAGTTGAAAATTTATACTAGGAAGGACATTTACTTTTATTTACAGTATAAGAATGGTGGAGTTATAATTTATTAAAACATTCATAAAGAGTATAATTGATTAAGTAAATATAAACCATACAACCATACAACGTTCTATATTAAATTCATATCAGAGGCTAATTAACAAGGGTGTTTTAAGATGGTCTACTCTAGGGAGTGAGTAGAGAGATGTAAGAGAGGGTGATTGTGAGAAGAGTAATTAGTAGAATCATAAGATTAGTCGGGATTGATGCATGGGCATAGCCAGAGAGTTTTTAGATGTTGTTTGAGCTTTTGTTTAAAGAGGAAGGGTGATGATGTAAAAGTTAGAGTGGTAGGTAGAAGATTCCAGTATTTACCTATGGTGTTGGAGAATAGTGAATCACCTGCAATGTTATTGGACTTAGTTAGCTTCACTAGAAGTTTATTAGAGGAGCGTAGTGAATTTAGATTCGAATAGGGCGAAATAAGGTCAGAAAGTATAGGGGTATTTTTTGGTTGGTGAAATATCCTGTGAACAAAGGTAAGTTGGGAGAGTAATAGTGTATTTTTCAGTTCTAGCCAGTTTAGTTGTAGTAGATTCTGGCAGTGGTGAGTTCTAAATGGGTTTCCAGTAGCAAATCTGGCAATGCTATTGTATGCATTTGCTAGTTTAGTGAGGTTATTTTTCTTTAGGTTAGTGTATATGGGTGAGGCATACAGAAGAGTAGAAGTAAGATGAAAGTGAGTGAGTATAATTTTGGCCTGTGGAGTTAGAAAGGTTTTAATTCTATATAAGGAGCCAAGTTTTCTATTTACGGTTTTAATAGTGTTATTAATGTGGTTATCAAAAGTGAGGTTATTGTCAATTATAATACCTAACAGTTTAGTGGTAGAGTCAGGGACTATATGTGTACCATTATAGGAAGTAATAGAGAAGCCTAAGAGGGGGGACTTACTATTAGGCCTGAAGAGCAGGAGTTTAGTTTTATTGGCATTCAAAAGGAGGCAGCGTTTCAAGAACCATTTCTCAACTGTGCTAAATATATACTGTGTTAGGGTTTGTAGTTCGGAGGAGGTGTTTGCAGAGCATATGAGTGTTGAGTTGTCTGCATATTGAATACATGTAGCTTGAGGTATTGCTACATGTAAGTCATTTATGAATAAAGAGAAGAGGAGAGGACCTAGGATGGAACCTTGTGGTACTCCAAGAGAGACTGGCAGAAGGGATTTAAGTGTGTTTTCCCAGAGAACAGCCTGTTGCCTGTTACTAAGGTAGGAAGTAAACCATTGAACAGCTTTGGTATCTAGAGAGAGAGATTCAAGGGTTTTTAAGAGCATATGGTAGTTTACCATGTCAAAGGCTTTTGACAGGTCTATAAAGAGTGCTGATGACAGGATACTATTATTGCGGTTTCTATTGATACACTCGGTAAAGGATAGGAGAGCTGTGGTAGTGCTATGAAATGGCCTAAAGCCATGTTGGCAGTTGGCTAGTAAGTTATATCGAGTTAAGTGGTGCATTAGCTGATGATGAATACATTTCTCCATAATTTTTGCTAAGGGTGATAAGAGTGCTATAGGTCTGTAGTTAGAATACACCTTACATTACTTTTTATTCACCTTTCATAACCTTTTTACAGCATTTCAAAGACACATTCTTACCCTTTATACTAATATTGAATGATCTATCCCTTTCTCTTGGTCATAATACTGCATTCTACCTTATTAATCTACTACTCACAATCTGTTTATTTTTAGTTTCTATATAACCTAAGCTGATGGAGAAATTTTTATTTACTTTACATATTGCATGTATCCGTTTTTGTATTGTGTTTTTTTTGTATTGTCTTGATTTTATCTAGTTTAAAAGCGGAGCTTTTCTCCCCGGGCCTCTACTGAAAATGGACATATATCCAGTTGGACTAGCCTGGTCAACAAATGTAAAATAAAATAAAATAAATAAAAAAAATGTCCATACCCCACGTCAGGATGGACTCCTACATTGAACACACTGGTTGACTGTCTTGAAGGGTGAACTGTCTGTGGCACGTCTCGTATCTATGTAGTGTTGTAATAGTGCTCCGTAGATAGGCAGTTGTCCCGCTCACACCACTGCTGTGTGTTTGTCTATGTCTACCTTGGGACAGTAATATGCTTTTAGACTTCTCACTCTCTATACATTCTCTATCGGCGTCTTTGCCTTTGCGGATGATGTCATCCTCCTAGAAGTATGCCTTTGGGAGTGCTATGTTCCAGTAATCTCAGTAGCGCGTTCTGTAACTGCGTAATGCTGTAGTGTGATAAGGTAGTTAGGTGTATGTTTGACTCCCAGCCCTGCCAAGTGTGTGTGTGTGTGTGTGTGTGTGTGTCCTTGTGTTTCCAGCTGCCTGGGGACAGAGTAATGTTTTTAGACGGCTCACTCCCCATACATTCCCTATCGGCATCTTTGTCTTGCGGATGATGTCATCTACCTACAAGTATGCCTGTGGGAGTGCTGTGTTCCAGTAATCTCGGTAGCGCGTTCTGTAACTGCATAATGCTGTAGTGTGATAAGGTAGTTAGGTGTATGTTCGACTCCCAGCCCTGCCAAGTGTCTGTGTGTGTGTGTGTGTGTGTGTGTTTCCAGCTGCCTGGGGACAGAGTAATGCTTTTAGATGGCTCACTCCCCATACATTCCCTATCGGCATCTTTGCCTTTGCGGATGATGTCATCCACCTAGAAGTATGCCTCTGGGAGTGCTGTGTTCCAGTAATCTCGGTAGCGCTTTCTGTAACTGCATAATGCTGTAGTGTGATAAGGTAGTTAGGTGTATGTTCAACTCCCAGCCCTGCCAAGTGTGTGTGTGTGTGTGTTCCCAGCTGCCTGGGGACAGAGTAATGCTTTTAGACTGCTCATTCCCCATACATTCCCTAACGGCGTCTTTGCCTCTGCGGATGATGTCATCCACCTAGAAGTATGCCTCTGGGAGTGCTGTGTTCCAGTAATCTCGGTAGCGCATTCTGTAACTGCATAATGCTGTAGTGTGATAAAGTAGTTAGGTGTATGTTCGACTCCCAACCCTGCCAAGTGTGTGTGTGTGTGTGTGTTCCCAGCTGCCTGGGGACAGAGTAATGCTTTTAGACTGCTCATTCCCCATACATTCCCTAACGGCGTCTTTGCCTCTGCGGATGATGTCATCCACCTAGAAGTATGCCTCTGGGAGTGCTGTGTTCCAGTAATCTCGGTAGCGCATTCTGTAACTGCATAATGCTGTAGTGTGATAAAGTAGTTAGGTGTATGTTCGACTCCCAACCCTGCCAAGTGTGTGTGTGTGTGTGTGTGTGTGTGTGTGTGTGTGTGTGTGTGTTTCCAGCTGCCTGGGGACAGCGTAATGCTTTTAGACGGCTCACTCCCCATACATTCCCTATAGGCATCTTTGCCTTTGCTGATGTCATCCACCTAGAAGTATGCCTGTGGGAGTGCGGTGATGCTGAAACTCGGTAGCGCGTTCTGTTACTGCATAATGCTGTAGTGTGGTAGACTAGACAGGTAGGTGCTTGATTCCAAGGCATGGCAGGTGTGTGTGTTTGGCAGTTATACCGTATGTGTTGGTATCTGTGGGTGGCTAGCTGTGGGATGTGTTCAGTGTGTTTTGTTGCTGACCTATATAGTGTCCACAGCCCGCATATTCTGCCAAGACACTGGGTTGTCAACACATACATTCACCAATAGGTCTGGTGAGTAAATGTCAGCACCCCTACTCTTACCCTTGATACGGTCTGACCTGTGTGACGCAACAAAACACACGTGCCTTGATAGTAACAACACTACATGATGCAGGTGGCACATGTAGTTTCCTTTTCATTCCTGTCTAATGCATTGCTGTCATGTGGTCCGCTGTTGTGATATAAATGCCATATCTACATATGTGTGTACATGTATATGTGTGTATGTATATGTGTGTATGTATATATATATATATATATATATATATATATATATATATATATATATATGTCTATGTATATATGTATACAAATAATATATATGATATATGTAGATATAGAGATAGACATAGATGTGAACATATGCTGGATGATCTGTACGTGATAAACTGGGATCTATGTATATCTGCCATGGCGTAGTGGTAATGCACATTGTCTGTAGTGTGCAGGGTCACGGGTTGTAGTCGTGTAGACACCGGTTATTTTGTTGCTGGGAAGACCATGGGACATCGACTATAGTGATAGTAAGGCACCTGTTTGCCAGTTGTGTACGGATCTGAGCGACACTGAGCAGTGGTTATTAATTTGGAGGTTCAGTATGGCTCATATAACTATTCATTAGAAGACTATACTATGCATATGAGGTTGACAATAGTGTATCCCATTTATCACCAGGGTGTGATGCAGGTCCCTGGAGTGTATGTGTGTAGTCAGCCTGGTGCAGGGCTCGAATATAGTTGACAGCATGGGAGGGGGGTCAGGCATACTGTACGTACATTACAGAACTGTTCCTCGGGAGTGCTCCTGCCTTAGCACATCTAAGCTAGGGGTGTGTCTATACCTGCCTGGTGACATTGGGAGGGATGACAGCAGTGGTGGGGTAGTCAGGGTGTACAGGCTGCACAAACAGGTGTTGATCAGCACAATTAGCAGATGACATGGCCAGCCCACACCTGAACAGTACGGCAAGCAGCATACACACAGGTTTCTTCCGCACTCTACACCACCGGTGTATACCTGCGGGGACATTTCACGACACAGTCCATCCAAATGAGAAGGGCTGCAGCAGGCAACATATACCAACATGTGCAGGAGGCTGGGGCAGTGAGGATGTGTATGCTGCCGAACAACCCTTACTGGGGTGACATAAGACTTTATAGACCCAGGGTGACTTACCAGGGGCTACATGGGCTGGGGATGGTGGAGTACTATGGGGTAGACAGAGACCTCCTACAGCGGCTTGTTGATCTGTGCCTGCCACACCTGACACATCAAACTGTCCGAGGGAAACCCATCACAGTGGATACCATGGTATGTGTTGGCCTAGGTGTACTAGCCACAGGTACCTCACACAGCACAACTGGGGATATCATGGGTATCTCACAGGCATCTGCATCCAGTATTGCACTAGTTCACAGACTCCATGTCAACACATGCTAGTGAGCACGTACATGTCCTCAACACATGTGATTAGTAGACCAGCAATATGCATCAGTTCAACCACATGGATAACTACCCTGGGGTACTGGGTGCTATAGCCTGCACACACATACACATCAAAGCACCACCCGGTGAGCGGGGTAGGACCTACAGTCACTGCAGGGGCATACCCTCCAACAGCTAGGCCATATGCGATGGTCATTGCATGAGATTGAATGTGTGTGCTGTCTGCCCTGGAAGCTATGATGATTCTGATATATGGCTTCTGACACAGCTGTACCACACCAGTGCCAATATGGACATCCCCTACAGTCTCCTAGTGGGGGATGCTGGGTAAACACTGGTGTTGTGGCTGATGACACCCATCAGCAATGCACACACACCTGAACACTCACACCATAATGAGGCGGATGCACAGGCAAGACATATAATTGTGCATGTGTTTGGGATGCTCAGTTCACAGTTCTGGTATCCAGACACATCCGGTGGAGCCCTGCAGTATTCACTAGCTACATGCATACAAGTTGTTATGGTATTTGCTATGCTACACAATCTTATCCTGCAGTAACAGTTGCAGCAGGAACAGTATGGGGCAGGGCCACACAGCCCAACACCACTGCCAAGGCATGTACAGGCACAGTGTGACTTGGTGAAGGAACTACCTGAGCAGGGCACAGTTGGCGAAAGCCCGTGCACAGTATGGCCTGCCCTTGGCAAAGAGGCAAGACAAGGCATATGCACTGACACAGTAGGTACCCACGGATTTCCCCTCTCTGACCCGCACACAGCCCACCAGCACCATCCTCAGGTCCAGAACACACCCAGGGTATGTCTATTGACCTAACAATTGGCAGTTGTATTAGAATGTTTATTTACCCATTGCTATGGTATGTATGTGAGCATGCAAGTGACTGTGGTGGCCGAATGTTAGGGCAGCAGACAGTACACATCCATAGCGGCACCATGACCACAGCAGCACATACGGGGGTTACAATGGTAGCCCAGTAGTACACAGGGTGTCCTAACCCACTGCAGATTATGGGCTGACCATCATGTGTGTCCGTACAGCCCACACACATTCCATGCAGCTGGACAGATGTGGACCAACCCAGACAAATGATATACAATAGCCTATGGATATACCCAGTGAATGACCCCAACCCCCTAAGACACACACAGACTACAGCAGGCCAGGCAGTCTGATGTAGGTTGTGTAAGCTAGGACGTCCAACACCACTGTGCTGGTATTTAAAGCTGAGAACTGACGTACACTGGTATCCCTCCAACCAGCAATTTAGGTAGGTCCACACACTGACATGGAGTACCTGGCATATCAGTACAGTAGCGGCAGATGCGTACAACTGTCAGCTGTTCCCCCCATCAAACCTACACATGTGAGAGTCATGTGCGCCACCCACGGTGCTGTGTAGGACTGTGGTTGTGTTTGGATGTCCCCCCACACTATGCAGACATGTAGCAACTGTCAATGCCACATGACCATTAGCTACCCTGCAGACACAGCATGACACCTGTCTGTGTAGAACGGAGGGGTCAGCAACACAGTACTATCTGGACATGTGACATATGCAATACAGTTGTCCATACTTGGCATGCTCACACACATGACGGTATGATGGTAATGTTGGTCGACAACATGCGTAACAGTCATACTGGGCATGCTCACACACTGAAACACAGGACGGCCAGGTATGCACACACCAGTGGTCCGGATATATCTGCCAGTACATTGCTATACTGTTGGATGACTGCACTGTATGGTGTGTGTGTGGTCAATTGTCTGTACATATGCCATGGTCTATTGTTAATTCACATGAGCTATGTGCACAGGTTACTGCTACCAACACGTGAATAAGGCGGTTCTTTGTTTGCGGACAGACCGACGCCTTTGGATACGGACTGGGTAAGGCACATTCCAGCAGGTGGAAGCAGTTGTGCGTGGGTTTGTGCAGTGTTAAGCACTGCTGACCTCTGATCACAGCACCTTATACCCGTTTAGACTCCACATTTCTTTGACAGTGCACTAATGGCATACTGGTAGACAAACACGCTTACACCCGCTCGCTCACAGACATTTCTGCTTACATTTGTCACTCACGCTGGGTGTGTGCTATCCCTTGTGATGCGTATTACATCAGACTACATGACTACAGTATCGGGTATGTGTAACCATTTGGCGACGGCAGGCGTTTGACTGTATGGACTCGGCGGCCTGTCCAGTGATGTAATCATATTATATGCGTGTTCCTCACACAATCTGCTCCCATCTGCCTGATACATGGGAACCGATACTCTGCAATGCTGACATGTGAATATGATTTTGTTAACGCAGCTGTCCGCCGAGTCATGCTACCGCATACCTACTGTACGTTTTCCACCTTTCAGATTGCACGACGGGAGACTGTAGGAGTGACACCTTTCCCACTTTGCATGGGACAGTCCCTCATTAGGCATATCTCATGTGACAATACCAGACCTTTCCACCAATCGGGGACACATTTCTACACAATCAAGGACAGGTCAAGAAAAAATCAGGGACAATCAGGGACGCTTTTACAAAAGTAGTGTTATTAACTTGAAACACTGACAGAATCAGAGCATATGACTTAATACGCATTTTCTGAAGTAAAAGAAGTTTATAACTCTTACTTATTGTCATTAGTCATTAAGTGTAATTCACCATCTTTCCTTCAAAAGTCACGAATTTTAGGAGGGATTAAGAGGGACAGAGTTAAACTTTCAGTCAAACTCAGGGACGTACCCGACATTCAGGGACAGTTGAGAGGTATGGACAATACTCTAGCTATTGCAACTGTCCTGGTTAGGGGACATTCTCATGTTGTATGTGTCTGCACTGGTTGCTTGTTACAGGTCTTGTATACCTGACATGTCGATATGTTATATGTAGTAGCATAAGCAACTTTACTGCTGCTAGACTACGCTTTGATTTGTGCCGATATGTATATTTCTGTACTATGCATGGCTGTAGGTATGTTCTGCCCTGGTACGTCTGACATTTCTAAAGATCAGGTTCCACTTTGGCCATTCAGAATGGTGGCGGCCCTATAGATCCTATATGTAGAGCTATCACATGTGTCAAGGCAACACATACCCACAGCCAGTAGTAAACTGACGACTTCCATGGTTTGCATATGTTAAGGTTATTCATGTAGCATTATAATTGATAATATTGTTTCCTATTACATGTAGCTGTTTCTGATACAACAAATTCATTTCTGACACCACTACACACACTATATAGCCTCCTTTCCCGAACTCACAGGCCATGTGCCATAACTGTCATTTTGCAGGACACAACTGCCCAGACGTGTGTGTCCCTCGAAGGCGTATGGGTGTTGAACCTCATTTATTATGCTATCATCTACCTAAGGTGGTCAGCAAATTATGCACTTTCCGTCACTAACAGAACTCACATACCAATGGGTGTCAATGAACACTGTATCAGGAACAATGTATAACACCCTGTGGGACACATATAGATGATTTGTTCTATTAACCAGACACATTTACAGTCACAGAGCATATGTATTCATTCACGTTTGTTGAGGTACATGCTGTTTATGACTCATACATGTTGTCATCTGTCATTACCTGTATTCCACCACCTGTCCACCTAATATCACTAGTTGTGGAAGTGTTTAGTTGGACTTTGTTACACTCTTATACATAACTATGGACGTCCATGCTAATCGGGTACACAGCACTGATTTGGTCTCTATGTATTCCCCCGATGGTTTACAGACTATCCAGTAGATGTGCTCTTCAGGTTTGGGAGGTGTAGGCGTATGCTATGCCCACATAGGAATATTAATGACCTCCACTGGGCGGGCCTACTACATCTCTGCCAACCAGCACCTGCACACTTAAGCCCATTATTGCACACCCATGGTCCACCTACCTGGCACCCCTCTACAGCAGTCATGACAAATACTTACTGCAAGCGCAGCTGGGGTATGAGCACACCCCTACACATTGCCCACTCTCCCCGTCTTGGGACACATGTCGTACGTTTTGTCAACCCATGTATTATCACACTTGCACAACCTACTGTTCCATGTACACCTACATCCTGCTCGTATCAGTGTCAGCAGGTTCAAACATACCCTGAATTTTTGGGGTCCCGCAAGGGACACTGTTATCCATGTTTAAAGTGTAGACCTTGCAGATCTCTCCCACTGGTACTTTCCTACCGGTGTTTTAGACAGCGGCAGTGTATTGATCTGTATTGCATGTCTGTATGTTTGACTGGCCTAGCTGGGTGGTGTGGGGGGGGTACAACGTTTATTTATTGGACCTCCCAGTCACATATGCCCATGCTGTAAATATGTTACCCCTAATTGCTGTGAAGTAACCTATTTATGTATATGTGTATATCTACAATGACATATATATTTTGTTTTGTGTGTATGTGTATATATCAATACCTGTTGTTTGTGTGTGTATATATATATATATATATATCCGTAGTATATCCTTGTGTGTATATATCTGTATAAATATATATGTGTATATAAATTAATATAGATATATACATATATATAAGTTTTTATCTATATATACATCTGTGTGTCCGTTAACTTATACATTTCCCGGACATGGACACTTACACATGTGTATTGGGTTTTATCTCTGCTTCAATAGCATACTATTGCCTTAGTCATTATGACACCGACACTTCACTCCGGTGAACGTGTCATCAGTATATTGCATGTTATACAGCGGACAGATGTAGCACATTTTTCATGTCTGGGGTGCTGCTGGGATGTGATACAGTGTCATTCGACCTATTACTCGTATGTGCAGCCTATTATTCCTGCTACTGTGTTTGTTTCTGTGCACATTCATATTATTATTACTGTTGATAGAATGAGTGTTTGTGTTACTGTGAGTGTACGTCAACATATTGATGTCTTCATGTAGTTGTGTCTTTCTGCTTTTCACGGTTTGGGGTTGTCACAGCAGAACTCCGTTCCGCTCATGGGTGGCGTATAGGTTTTACATGCCAGGCTGCCAGCCCTGATGCACAACGTCCAACAATGATACGCCCATTCACGCATGTCTCCACACAAACGACACTCTATGTACTAGCTTACCTCCACGGGCCACTCCATTGCACCCGGTGCAACATACCCTAGCACTCCTGTGTCCATAATCGCATGTCCATAGTTTCTCCAACACACCCGTGTTGAGTTTCCACACATAACAGCCATTATACACCTGATATTGCAGCCATGACACACCTTTACACATTGCCCTCTCCAGAGCGTTGGGGCCCTACACACATTTTGTACCACCTCGTGTATTCACAGGCTCACCATCCATTCATATTTGCACATACGTGCCTTTCCTGGTGTTATGGATTATGAACGATTTGTGGATTACAAGTGTAGGTGGTCGCAACATGTACTACATTCCATCTGTTTACAATGTTGACGTAGCACTTCAACGATATTATGGCCACTTGTATAACCCTGCCTCTGGTATGAAGAGCGGTGCTCTACTCACACATGTGCAGCTTTATCTGACATATGCTGCGAGCACTTTATAATTCTTTACTTGCTCTAGATTCCCTTCACAACCCTTATGTTTGCTTTCGTCATTCCTTACATATATATATATATATATATATATATATATATATATATATATATATATATGTAACAATTGGCCATTGTTAGTCAATGTGAATTTTATCTGCTAAAGCTGATTTTGTGTTAGATTGTTTGTCTTTTTGCTGCTTTTTCCTCTGTTAGTCCTTGTTGTATTTTTTTCTCTTGTACCTTCAAAATTGAATACCTATGCTAACTCTGTTTTTATTTTTCTTTCTTCCTTCCTATCTGCCTTTCCTGTCCCCCCAAAGTTCTAGCTCAATCTCTATTGATTCCTGTCCTGACTTACTTCCTACTGGTGTCGGACGAACGTGACCCTGCCTACAGTGATTGAAAGTTTGCTGATTTCCTACATTCTCTCCATTCAAGGAACAGAAAGTAGGTCCTGGGCTCTGCTTTGTTGATTTATAGCCTCCTATTAGGTCAACCTAAAGAGTCCTTTAGTTTGCCTGCGTCTGAGAGCCTAGCAGCCAGTACCTCTCTTTTCCTTAACCGCCACTACCCTTACACCCTTCACTTTTCCGGCTCGTATTTCTTTACTCTTACTCCTTATAACTCTTCGCTGTCCTATTTCAGCTGCCCCTTTCTCACTTCCACTACCTACACTATCCACTAGGTGGCACTCTCCTCTCTCTGTTACTCCTCTGCTGCTCCTTTGCCTCTTATTACCCCTTTTTAGTCTGCAAGGTTAGTTTTTGGTCTTCTGATCTCCCTTAGTCTGTATATATAGCTTGCTGCCTATCTATCTCCCTGCTAACTGTAGTTTTTCTTACTCCTGTAACCTGCCCAATCTTTACCTGCTACACTTTCACCTATTTCTTCCTTCTCCCCCACTGTATGATTTACTGCCCTTATCCTCCTCAACTTTATTCATCCCACTGGTGCTTTATTGACTTCTTTCTTACCCCTTCCTTTTTCACACTTTCTGCTCCTACCATACTTACCTGCATTTCTGATTGTCTCCTTTCTAGCCCACCTTCAGTTGTTTCTACCCACTCCATTCGCCCTGCGGGCTCACTCCGCTCCCCTCCCTACCCCCAATTCCCACCCACCCCCAGGGGTCCTAACCTTATAGCTCTCTGGACACACCCCCTATTCTAGCCTTCCAATCCTTCTCCTTCCACTCCTACTCCTCCCACCCCCACTCACACCCCCTTCTCCACCATACACTCCCACTCATTTCCATACTCTCCTCTCTTACTTTCTCACACTTACCCCTCCCATTATAACTACCCCTTATTTAACTCCTCTTTCTGTTTACTCCTGTCCCTCTTTGCTTCTCCTAGTTCTAATTTTTTATCTCTTCAGTAGTATATCCCTCTCTTCTTTCTCCACTCATACGTTCTCACATCTTTCTCTTATACTCCTACTCCTCTTACTATGGCTTCCTACCTGACTACCCAGCTTTTATTCGCACTCCTACTTTTTCCACCCTATGCTCAACTTACTTCCTGTCCTTCTATGAGAAACCACTTTATGCCCAACACTTCTATCCTAACAAACACACTTCAACATTTCTCATTCCACTTATCCCATACCCATATATTTCTTCTACCCCTAATTATCAATTACCTAAATTCCACAGACTCACACACCTCAACTATGTGCCTTGGAGAACAAAACTAAAATACAAACCCTTCTAAAAATTAACCTCATAAACAAACCTACTAATCCTTCCCTTCTAGATGGAGACATCCACCCTAACCCTGGTCCTACTTTCCTTCTCCCTAGTGTCTGTACCTAAACTTAATAACACCTTCTTAATAGGCCATCTTAATATCCAAAGCATAAACAACAAAGTACCATACCTGCATGCCCTCCTTCATACACACTCATTTGATATTCTCTGCCTCTCAGAGACCTGGCTAAAACCTACCACTAAAGACACTGAAATTATTCCCCAAGGCTACAATATAGTAAGACTCGACCGTCCCAACCGCAAAGGTGGTGGTGTTGCAATTCTTTTTAAAAATCATCTGAATATCACTACCCTTCCAGACTCTCCAACTCAAGATAGCAAGATAGAAGCCATCATTGCTAAACTTCAATTAAATTCCAAAAAATCCCTTTATATCATCTGTATGTACCTGCCACCTGGTAACAATATACCTATCCTAGAAAATTATCTTAGTTGGGTACCTGCTACGTATCCTCAAGAAACCATTATACTAGGTGACCTTAACATAGACTGGAATACATTAATGCTGAAAACCCTTCATCAACGGTTCCTGGAGTTCATAAATTCAAATGCCATGGAACAGCTAGTCACTGTTCCCACGAGAGGAGAAAATATACTAGATCTCATTATCACAAACATGGGGACAAAATGCTCCACACCGGAAGTATATCCCTCATTGGTGAGATCTGATCATAAACTAATCTCACTGGAAATCCACATCCCACCCCCACCCCAAACAAAAAAGACCACAGTGAAGAACTTCTCTAAAGCAAACTTCACACTACTCAAAACTGGTGTGGTATCCTTCAAGGCCCCTGAGCCAGTGGAAACCACAACCCAAGCTGCGGAAGCCCTTACAAATGCCTTCTATGAACACCTCCAGGACTGCATGGATCAGGCAATCCGAAATAAAACCAAGACTGTTTCCACAAAGGGCAAGCGTCCCATCTGGTGGACCCCAGCCATTAACAAACTTTACAATAAGAGGAGAAAGCTATTACATGATAGAACAAAATCCATAAAAGTCACCCCTGATCATTACTAGTAAAAAATCGAGCACTCATAAAATCAAGTAAGGCCAATTTTGAGAGAAAAATTGCCATGGATTCAAAGGACAATCATAAGGCCTTTTTCAGCTATGTTAGGATCCTGGGTGGAAACTCCCAGATATGCTCAGAATTAGTCCAAAATGATACAAAAATCACTGAACCCACAGACATTGCCAACATACTGGCAGACAGGTTCAGTGAAAACTTCACCCTCTCCCCTAAAGGAGAGATAACTATCCCAGCAGTGTATACTCCCAGACATCTCAAATGCAGGTGAAAGCTGCTCTCTCTAAAGCTAAAAACACAGCATCAATGGGACGGATGGTGTCCCCGGCTGTGTGCTACACGAGCTAAATGAGGAATTAAACCCACACATAAGGCAGCTGTTTAATCTCAGCCTTACCACAGGATACGTGCCCAAGGAGTGGCGTCGGCAACTGTGGTCCCACTCCACAAAGGCGGTGCCTCACGGACCCTGGTAATTACCGCCCCATAAGCTTAACAAGTCTAGTCTGCAAAGCTATGGAGAGGATCATAATGGAGCTCATAAACAAAGATATAGGGGACTTGCAGACATTGGACCCGACCCAGTTTGGCCGTCAAGGGCAGATCATGCCTTTTGAACTTGGTCGACTTCTTCGAAACAGTCACCAAGGCTATTGATGAGGGAAAGGCAGTCCATACAGCCTACCTTGACCTTGCAAAGGCCTTCGACACAATACCCCACTCGGGTATTGTAGAAAAACTTACCAGCTTAAATGTAAACCCATATGTTACAAGATGGGTTGCAAACTGGCTTAAGGACAGAACCCACAGGGTTAGAGTTGCTGGCGCTATGTCAGACTCCAAGCCGGTCACAAGCGGTGTCCCACAGGGCTCGGTCCTTGGCCCCTATTGTTCGGCATCTACTTCTCAGAAGTACAGGCCAACATGGGAGGACTTTGGCTGACAAAGTTTGCAGGCGACTGCAAACTGGCCATAGTGGAAAGTGCATCGGACACGGATATCCTTCAGAAGGGACTCACGGAAACAGATAGCTGGTGCCAGAGCCATGGCCTGAAGTTAAACACCAAAAATGTATAGTCATACCCTTCGGGAAAAACAAGGTAACCCCAAGCTACCATATAGGTGGCAATCCACTAAGCACAGAAGAGGTTATCAGGGACCTGGGGACCCAGGTTGACAGTGGCCTTTCTTTTGACACTCATGTTGCTAAAGTGGTTAGAAAAACCTTCTACATTGCCCACCTGATCATGAAGGGATTCACATCCAGATCTAGTGAGGTCATTGTTCCCCTGTACTCTGCACTTATCAGACCAATGATCGAGTACAATGCCCCATTCGGGATGTATCTCACCCGACATCTGCAGCAATTGAAGAGACCCCAAAAGTTCCTCACCAAAAGGATAAAGGGACTCCAAAATCTGTCATATGCTGCCAGATTGAAGAAACTCCAGCTCTATTCAGTCGCATACCGTCTGCTCAGAGGTGACATGTGCCTGACATACAAGGCCATGTCCAACCCGGAATTAATGGACATGCTCCACCTCAAAAAATCCAAATCCACCAAAACCAATAGAGCAAGCGACTTAAACCTTACCACGGATATAAATAGGACGTGCTGGAGGGATAGATTTATCACTCAGAGACTCCCTATGCTGTGGAATAAAATCCCGGTCCATGTGAGGCAGAGCACCTCGCTGGCTCTGTTCAAGAGAAATCATGACCTGTGGATGGGAGATCGTAGGTTTATCCCGGGAATCATCTCTGTGTCAATGCTGGACAGAGGCACAACAAACTAATGGGCACAGTATTTTTTCATATAAGGGGTGGCGTAAGCCACAAAAATTTGGGCTAGGCTTATAAATGCCTTAGGGCAGATAACCTAGTATAAACCTATGAACCTATGAACCTTCATAGTTTTACCCAAACTATTACTTTAACTACTAGGCTCAATAAACATAGTAATAGAGAAAGCATTCTAGATTGGATACTTATAAACAGAGTCGAACATAATTACAAAATAGGAACCTTGCATGATGATGTTAGTGATCACTCTTTAACTTTCATAACAAGGGAAAAGGCTGATTGTGTTATCCCCCACAATATAAGAAAACTACGCACCATCAAACATTTTAATCCAGACCTGTTTCAGACTGAACTTGGTGCATGTAACTGGAACCCCTTAAAAACTCTTCCCCTTGAAAATGCAGTACTCTATTTTAACACAACTTTTTTATCCATTCTTGATAAACATGCTCCTGAATGTATTATTAGAATGAAATCTAATGCAGCCCCTTGGCTCTCCCATGAAACAAAAAAACTTATTCTCACTAGAAATAAATTCTGGGCCTCATGGAGATCCCACAGAAATAACCCTGATTTTCTACACTTCCGTCAACTTAGAAATTTAACTAAAAAGGCAGTAATATCTGACAACAGGAAATTCTACCTCGAACTACAACAAAATCATCTTAATAATTCTAAACTTTTCTGGTCTTCAGTCAATAAACTTCTCTCCCCAGGAACCTCTAAAACACCTTCCCCAATTAATGCTGACCCTGATACCCCTCAACAAATTGCAGATGCTTTTAACTCTTTCTTCACTGAAACTATACAAGCTCTAGCTAAACAACTAAATGCCAACAACTTCTGCCCACCAAGTAACCAAACTAACTCCTCCTTTAAATTCTCTCTAAAACCTATCTCTACATCTTACATTTACAGACTCCTTCTCAAACTAAAACCTTGCACCCTCTCTGCTGACAAGCTCCCTTCACTATTTCTTCAAAAGGCTGCCAAGGTCATCGCATATCCTATATCTATTCTCATAAATAGGACCATCAAAGAAGAAATCATCCCTGATATCTGGAAGGCCTCTCATATTATCCCACTTCATAAAGGTGGAAACTCCACTGACTATTCTAACTATAGACCTATTGCTCTCCTCTAACCCTTGGCTAAAATTATGGAGAAATGTATCCATCATCAACTTGTACAATATCTCTCTCTTCACAGCATTATAGCAAACTGTCAACATGGATTTAGACCACATCATAGTACTACTACTGCCTTGCTTTCCTTTGTAGACACTATTAATCAGAATCGTAACAACAACTTACTCTCTTCTGCCCTCTTCATTGACCTCTCTAAAGCATTCGATATGGTCAACCACACTTTATTAATTAAGACTCTTGAATCTCTCTCTTTTGATACCCCAGCCATTAAATGGTTTAAGTCCTATCTCACAAACAGAAAACAAGCAGTTCTCTGGGATAACCACATTTCTTCTTTTTTGCCTGTTTCTATTGGAGTTCCACAAGGCTCTATCCTTGGCCCACTTCTCTTTTCCCTCTTCATTAATGATCTTCAAACAATAATCCCTCAAGCAACATGCATTCAATATGCCGATGATTCTACGCTCATCTGCTCAGCATCTTCCACTCCAGAACTTATCTCTCTTACCCAAAAAGTTTTTAATACCGTAGAAACATGGTTCTCCAGTCGACTCCTCTTACTAAATGCCAAAAAAACTAAACTTCTTCTCTTTACCCCCACTTCCAGGACCTCCCCCTTAAACTTCACTATCTCCTCCAACAGTGCCACTGTTATCTCACCTGACTCTACAACTAAACTGTTAGGTATTACCATTGATAATAATCTCTCTTTCGACCAACATATTAACATCTCCATTAAACTAGTCAACAGAAAAATAGGATCCTTGTATCGAATTAGACCATTTCTTACACCATCTACTAGAACTAGGATTGCTCACTCCCATCTTATTTCTACTCTTCTTTATGCTTCACCCATCTTTACCAACCTCAAGAAAAACAACCTTAACAAATTGGCAACCTGCTACAATAACATTGCCCGCTTCGCTACCGGTAACCCCTACAGAACCCATCATTGTCTTAACCTGAAACTACTAGGCTGGCTGGAAATTCAAAACTATCTGGCTATCCATCAACTCATTCTGGCCCATAAAATACTGTACCAACCAAATAACACTCCTATACTCTCCCAACTCATAATCCTCTATAACAATCTAAACTCTCTCCGCTCTTCTAGTAAACTCTTGACTAGGTCTATAAAATCTAATAACACTGCTGGTGACTCCCTATTCACCAATTCTGTAGGTACAAAATGGAATTTGTTACCTACTAACTTAACAATGATTTCCTCTTTGCCTCTTTTCAAACAAAATATTAAACTGCACTTCCAAAATCACTGGCTTTGTTCCTGTTGTAAACCTGATTAACTTTCCACTAGTACTACTTACCTTAAACTATCTCTCTTACTTCTTGCTTCACTCTATTCTCCACCTGGCTTTCTTTTCTCCCCTTTCATCCTCTCCTTGCTTCTTTACCTGTTACCTATCTTAACTTGCTCTCTTCTCATCAAATCCCTTCCTATTCCTTCCTTGCTTCTTTACCTGTTACCTATCTTAACTTGCTCTCTTCTCATCAAACCCCTTCCTATTCCTTCCTCCCTATTCCTTACCTAACTCTTATTACTCTACTTTTGTTACCTCCTATCTTTGTATCTTTATCTGACAAGTAGTTTTATCCTGTATAATGTTACTTTGAATTTCTCTGTGTGTGGTAGTAATTAATTCATGTTGTACTAATTTATTTGAAGAGTTTTGAAGAGTTTTGCTGTTTTTGTTATTACTAACCTGTGTACTAATTGTTTTATTGTTATTGTTATGTATGTTGATTTTTTACGTATGTATTAATTTTTACTTCTGTGGAGCTTTTCTCCTCGGGCCTCCAGCTAGACTAGCCCGGTCAACAAATGTAAAATAAAATAAAAAATAAATAAATGTATATGTGTCTATATATGTGTATATATATATATATATATATGTATATATATATGTATATATATATATATATATATATATATATATATATATATGTATGTATATGTGTGTATATATATATATATATATATATATATATATATATATATATATATATATATATATAGATGTATATGTGTATATATATATATATATATATATATATATATATATATGTATGTATATGTGTGTATATATATATATATATATATATATATATATATGTAGATATATAATTACATATTTCTGTTATGACTGTGGATATTTATTTATACATGCATCTATCTATCTATATATATAAAAGTTACAGCTGTACAAGACAACATACATTTGCTATGCTAATAGCTGCGTACACCCACGCAGGCGCACTTGCATCTACTTATTCTGAGTTACATATGTTTACTGGCACTTCTTTGGGATTACATGTGCCTTATTCCTTATGAAAGTATCACTTTGATGGAATCCGGTTAATGGACCCATGCGAACGTGGTCACCTTTACATGTATAAATGTTGGCTTTCCAGCACAGAGGCATTCATTACACAATTAATATGTGCTATAGTCGTACTTGAACCGGGAATGCCTTTACGTTAGGCGGATGCTCTAACCACTACACTATTGTTGTTCTGGCTCATTTATATGTATACCCATGGTTCATAGCTACTCTGACATATGCCTCACCGCTTCCCTTACACAGCAGGCATCCATTCTCCTGCTGGGAAAACCGCAGTACTACACTTAGGGCATTCCCTGTTTCCTATTGCTCTGGACCCGTGCTGCATGTCTACTCACTCCAAGGATATTCCGAACTCCTACGCTTATAGTCCTCGCACATACACGTGTTTGATTGTCAGGGTGTTCATGTGCCGGTCCGGGTTTAGGCTTGGCTGACTGGTGACTAGAACTGCTCTGGCGCTGTTCAAATATCAGATGTAGCACATGGACAGTGTTAGTCCAGATTTTAACATTTTACCTGTGTTTACAGGCAATGGTGTTTGGGCACCTCTGACCACATTATTAGGTCGGCGCTACATAATTTAGGGCGGGGAGTGGTTCCACTACATAATGCAGGGTGTAGGGGGGGGGGTTACACGTGTTTCCCTTCCCATTTGACTATTTCATTCATTTATAGATACAATGAATATTATTCTGGACATCAGTTATAAATTCACTACAGGTATGCAATAGTCCTGTCAACAGATGTGACAGTTGGTTGGTGTACTTATGTGTATGGACTTCTGTGATACTCGGGGACTCGTTTCTACAGTGACACGGACAAGGCTATGACAACTCGGGGACAATCACGGACACTTCTACCATATTAGTACTATTAACATGGAACGTGTTGACAGATTCGTAATACTACTAATTTTCTGCAGTTAAATTATATTACTAATTATATTATTAAGTTATATTACTCTTCATTGTTGTAAGTAGTCATTCTCATTCAACACCTTTCCTCCAAAGGTCATTGGCTTTGTGAGTGGTTAAGAGGCTGGCCAGTTATTGTGCGAATGCTCTGACCATTGGTAACGTTGACATTGTCATATGTACAGATTGGGATATATTCTGGGGACTAGGGTTGCCACCTTTTCAAATGGCCAAGATGGGACATTTTCGGAACACACATCAGATTTTACAGGCCGACACATACCCACGGTCAGTACAAAGGATAGAACTTTACTTATTTTCCTAAATAAATCTTATTCTTGTAGTGGTTTAGTTGCTTATTCTGTTTCTTGTAACATTTAGGTATTTTACATACAGAAATAATTCTTTTATGCAACTATTACATAACATATGGGATAATTATGCCCTACAATCTCAGGACATTTGCCATTTTTAATATTTTTTGTCAGGACACAACTGCCCAAAGAGGGACTGTCCCTCGCAAAGTGGGACAGATGGTAACCCTACTGGGGGCACCAGATTGTTTAGGCCAACACATAGCCACGGTCAGTGCAGGTTTAGAACATTCATTAGTTTCCTAGCTGTGAGCCTATACCTTTAGCACTTTTGTTGTTTGCCTGTTTCTTGTACGAATTATGTTTATTCTATCCTGACGTGATCGCTTTAGGCAACTGTTACATGCAGTATGGTACATAGTTATTTTCTACAATCACAGGACATTTGGCATTGTATCATTGTTGGTCATGTCACACCTACACACACATTAATTGTCCCTTACACAGTGGATCAGGGGGTATCTTGTTTACGTCAGTGCCTTCATCACCCTTATACCATGTGCCACTATGCGAATGTGTGCAATATATTCTCTCGCTTATTCGTGTTGGGACATGTGCGTCATGGGCAGGTGTTTGATCCTGGGTAGTAGGTTCTGCATGACCATCTAGGGCTGGACAGTCTCGTGCCTCGTGCACCACTACTGCACATTTCAACTTGTGTCCAGATGTCTACAGGACTGGACAGTGTGTCTTCATACCCATTCTAATGTTTACACAGGTTATTTATCCCATGAGGGATATCCAAAAATTTAACAAGAGCGATACTGACCATTCTTCTGGTGTTATGAAAATGTGCTGGGGGTTTTACATGCAAGGGATACATAGTTTGCAATCCTGAAACTGCCTAGGGTGACACTGCCTACTACATATGCGTAGTGGTCACTATGTGTAGATGTGGCTGCGCCAAACTAGTAGGCCAAGTATGGCTGGATTTGGTGGATGTTCAGGTATGGGGGCGGGTTGTGTGCTGTGGAGGGGATGCTGGGTATTCCATTATACATCCAGGTGTGTTGCATTTGATATGGCCAGTTCCATCAGGACCAATCTGTGGGTACGTGCCGGTGACATTTCTGCACATTTGTATCGCACATTTTAATATTCATATGTTTGTGGGATTGTGTTCTACAGTATGGCCTGTCTGGTTGTATTGCAGATGTGTATACATGTTTTTGTGTTTCTTTCCGCTTCACCCGCTGCTCCCTCATGCACCTCCGGTTCACCTATTCTGCATACGACACAGTCTCGCCTTTGAGGATTATACCATTACCCACCCCCCCACACACATATTCCTGACACTCCATCCATCACTGCTTTGGTTGATGGCCCATGACATGGTCAAGGTAACACATTGCATACCCTACATATGTCAGGTACCTGTATGGTTGTGTGGACTACCCTGCCATGTTTGACCTTCCACATGCTATACCTCACGCACATAGGTACACGCCCATACTTAACTTTGGTATACCCAGGTAATACCCGTTCAACTGTGACACATCCTGACAAGTTCGGCTTGGACCGCAGATGTGCGGATTTTGGCCGACTGTTTTAATCATTGGTAGGATGCCAGCTTTTCCTATGTCCAGGATGGGATATATTCCGGACACATATCCGATTGTACTGGACAACACGTACCCACAGTCAACGCTATGGATAATACTGTTCCTTTCAGCCTACATGTTGCCTTATTGTTGTAGCAGTTTATATGCTCCTTCTGTTTCGTTTACATGCTTATTCTATTTCCTGTCACATATGGTATGTGAAATACGGACATACCTATTGTATGTGACTATTACATGCGTTGTGGGATATAATTTGGTCATACGGTCGCTAGATATTTACATTTATCATGTTTTTTGTTATGGACACATCTGCCCAGCTGTGCACCCTCCCTCACAATATGGGTCAGCTGGTGACCCTGACCATTGGGCTGGACATACCTATTGGCAGTGCGCTAACATATGATGCGTTTCACTTCCACTTGGTATAGCTATCTACACTGCGTTGGACTACGGGCACACGGTTTTCAATGTCATTTGTTCGAGGGATTGGAAACCGTTATTCCCGACCGTGCATTTGTTTTTGCTTCTTCATTTTGTGTTTGCAGGAACTGTCTTGCATGCTTTGCATACATTTCAGTATCCACGGACATTGACAGATGTGATTACTATTGCTTGCAAATTATTATATGCAAGCATTTTAGGTTGCACGTCAACAGCTGACATTTCCACGCCTCCGTGCGGCACTTCGACATGCCCTATTCACTCACGCTCCTTTCCTATGCACGTGGCTGTGGCAGCAGCGCGCCTTCATTAATATGCATTTGGCACTACTGCGCCATCTTCACGTCACATGGTTGGCGCAAGCCTAATGCCGGCCTTGCGCCGAGCTTCATGAATCCCAGGGTATGTTTATTTAGTATAACCTTTTAAGGAGTCTGAGCAATTTTAATGTAAGCATCAGGATGTGAAACCTGTAATAGTTGTAACTGGTATGATGGAAATGTTAGGAAAGTGTTTGAAGTTGCACTGAGGGGAATTAATGCATCATCTTACATTATACCATCCATCCACTTCCTACTATTCCTACTATTGAATCCATATCTTTCATTCCAAATATTTTCATACATTTCTTCATAAATCTACTCTCCTTTGTTACATTTTCCATTCTAGGTCCCCTAGATACATCCTTGCTGTTACAAATGAAGTTCCATTCCTCACCTGTAAGTAATATTCCCTGCTGAAAGCTGATTATTTCTTCCAAAAATTTCTTAAGCTCCATAAAAGCAGTTTTTGGTTGAATGTAAATATATGCCAGCGTAATCCTTCTCCTTTGCCTGTAGCCTCTTACTACCACAAATTTAACATTGTTATCTATTTTTATTTTATTTTATTTTACATTTGTTAACCAGGATAGTCAGACTGGATACATGTCCATTTTCAGCGGAGCCCCGGGGAGAAAATCTCCAAGGTAAGCAGTTAAGTTTAAGATACAGTATTTACAATGGTTAACATACCTAAACAAGCAGTTACGTTTAAGATACAATATTTACAGTGGTTACATACCTAAGAAAGTTATAGAAGTTCCAGGGTTAAAGATGATCCTGAGAGTAGGTCAGGATTGAGTAACACAGGTCAGCTAAAATACTGTTTTTAACTCATACAGTAAGATTCAGATGCAATATTTACAGTGGTTACATACCTAAACAAGTTTAGAGATAATCCTAAGTGTATATGAGGATTAAGTGGCACAGGTAGACTAAATTACTGTTTTTAACTCATTGTAGAGTTAGTCAGGTTCGCTACATTGACATAGCCAGTTTAGTGTCAAATGTTGTTTGAGTCTAGTCTTAAATTGACTCAGGGTGGTGAGCAAAGTAATTTCAGATGGGAGAGAGTTCTTGGAACTGCCTACAGAGCTGGCAAAGAGAGATTCACCAGCAGTTATTAGTTTTGATAGTCTGAACTAGTAGTTTATAAGAAGATCGAAGAGGTCTGGGATGGTGATAGTATTTTTAAGAGCAGGAGTATTGTCCAGATTGTAAAGGATCGTATGGGCAATAATCAGTAGGTTATACTGGATTAAGTTGGGTAATTCTAGCCACCCAAGCTGGTTTAGGTTGATACAATTATGAGTCCTATAAGGCAGGCCAGTAGCAAATCTGGCAATGTGGTTGTAGCAGATAGAAAGTTTGTTAAGGACAGACTTGTTTAAATTGGAGAGTAATGGGGACGCATACAAAAGAGTTGAAGGTAGGTGAGACCGAGCTATGGCAAATCTAGCAGGAGGGGTTAAGAAGGCTTTTATCCTATAAAGTAGCCCTAGTTTTTTATTGATGGTCTTGATGGATTAACATGTTGGTCGAATTTAAGATTATTATCGATGATACCGCCTAACAGTTTTGTAGAAGAGTCTAGGGAGATTATTGTGCCATTATTATTATTAGCAACCTTATCACCCCCTACAATAACCTTAAGACCCTATATGCTCATCAAATAACTACTTGTACAAATAGGTAAAACCAACAATATGGCTGGTGACTCTTTGTTCTCTAATACCGTGGGCAAAACCTGGAACTTACTCCCCAGTGACCTGACCTCGCTTTCCTCAACAACACTATTCAAAAACAAACTGAAACTATACCTTAAAACACATTGGTTATGCCCTTGTGCTAACCCTGACTAACTTCCTGACGTATCATTGGGTACTTACCACTATTCCTGTACTAATCTAGTTGTTTTTCTGTTAACCATAAAGAGATTGTGCTTTTATATATTAATTTAATGTCATTATAAATATCTTTTTATAACTATCCAACTATGACATGTATAAAGATTCTTTAAGCAGTAATGTAAGGAAATGTAAAGAATTGCTAAAATCTGTAATGCAGCCGCATTTGTAAAAACTGTCATATAATATAAATAATACTGTGTTTTTGGAGCTTTTCTCCCCGGGCCTCTACTGAAAATGGACATATATCCAGCTGGACTAGCCCGGTCAACAAATGTAAAATAAAATAAATAACTAAATAAAATTATTAGATTTTATGGTAAAAGTGAATGCAGTAGACCTGTATGTTGGTGAGAAGAGCAACGTTTTAGTTTTTTTTTGGGATTTAGGATCAGACGACGACCAGAAAGCCAGTTTTCAATTGTGTTGAAGGTGGTTTGTGTAGCTGACCACAGCTCTGTTGGAGATGTGGCCGAGCATATCAGGTTGGAGTCATCAGCATATTGGATACAGCTGACTTTTGGGATAGCAGTATAAAGGTCATTAATGAAGATGGAGAACAGAAGGGGTGCTAATATAGAACCCTGGGGTACACCTAGGGTGTTGGGTAGGAGTTTAGAGAGTTTGTTTTGCCAAAGGACAGCCTGCTGTCTATCATTCAGATAAGATTGGAACCACTGAAAAGCTTTAGTATCTAGGCAGAATGTTTTCAGGGTGTGGATTAGTAGTTGGTGATCGACCATATCAAGTGCTTTGGAGAGATTCAAGAAGAAGGCAGAGGATATGTTATTATTGTTGCGATTAAGGTTTATGGTGGTGGACAAGGCTAGGAGGGCTGAAGTAGTGCTGGGGTGAGGTCGGAAGCCATGCTGGGAGTCTGCCATGAGGTTATTCTGAATTAGGTGGTGCATCAGTTGTCTATGGATAAATTTTTCCATAATTTTTGTAAGTGGGGATAATATAGCTATTGGCCTATAATTGGATAACTCAGTAGAGCCACCTCCTTTGTGAAGTGGGATTACATAGGATATTTTCCAGATGGAGGGCATTTTGGCTTCTGCTATTGTTCAATTCATTAGTATCGAGATGGGGTAAGCAAGGCATCGGCTGCTTTTTGTAGATACTTGGCAGGGAGTTGATCAGCGGAGAGTGTAGTTGGTTTTAGATTTTTGATCAAGGTACGGATGAGTGAAGTGGCAACTGGTTGGAATCTAAATATGAGTTGGTTTCTGGGGGTGGTACCTACAGGGCCAGGGGAGCTGGGAGGTAGTTGGTTCACTAGGGCTTGAATAGTCTCAGTAAAGAATCGGTTAAAACTTTTGGAGACTTTCTCAGAAGGCTTATCAATGGTGGCTGCAGGGATTGGGGTGGAAGTTTGTCCAGGATGTAATAGTTTATTTAAACCTGCCCAGAACTTCTGAGGGTTATTTTGATTTATTTCCTGTAGAGTATAGTAGTTTTTTTTGTCTTGTAAAAATTTTTTTTAGTGTCATTCCTTAATTGCCTATATTTAATGTGATCTTGGGGTATTTAGCAGTACGCCATAATGCCCATGCCTTGTTTCTAAGGGTGATTTTTAGTTTAGACTCTTTGGAAAGCCATGGCACAGTTTTTGCCTTTGTTCTTATTGAGTGAGCAGGTGCATGAGAATCAAGTATCTCTAGGAATTTGTTGTTAAAGTTGCAACTGCTTCCTCTAAGGGGAGGGGTTTTACAATTGACCATTTACATGAATTTAGCTCTTGTTGGAATTTGGCGGGGTTAAAGTATTTTTTGTTTCTTACCATTCTGAGTAAGGGTTGTTGGGGGTTGATGGCTTTGTGTTTAATTATATAGGTGTGAAGGCAATCGCTTAGTTCATCAGGGAGGGTCCCAGAGGTGTATAATTGGGGATGACTATTTATAAGTACCCAATCAAGTATGCCTTCTTTTTGTTTAGGTTTACCTATACTGGTAGGGGTTGTGATGATTTGTGAGAATGTATGCAGGTTAACGTGGGTGGTTGGGGAATCTGAGGAACAGGTATTCCAGTCTGTTAAAGTGTCCGAGTAGTAGGGTTTCTTGGGGGTAGTGACATGTTAGCCAGTGAAGGGAATCTTCAAGTGTAGCTATATTATTGGCTGGGGGTATGTACATACAGATGATACAGATACATTTATTTTTATTAAGTTGCAATTTGGTGGCAAGAATCTCTGAGTTGTTAATTTGAGGTGACAAATATAAAAATATTTTATATATATATATATATATATATATATATATATTCTATAAAATATATAGAACATAAAAACCGCATAGTAAGCTAGCACATAAGATTTATATATAGTAATCTAGTACATAAAAAAATTTGGTACATAAAAGCTTATTATAAGCATTATCATGTATATAAAACAACAGATATATACAAAGGCCTGGGATCATTTCACATGTCCACGCTACCTCAACCTGGGTTTACTAAAAGCCCTTTCATTTAAACCTAGTCCCCTATCAGCTCTTAGAAGTGTCATCCAGTCAGTCTCTTTACCTTCAATAAATTTCCTAACATCACCGCCCCTCTGAAAACATATAATAAACTAGCACATAAGATTTGTATATAGTATGCTAGTACATAAAAAATCAATTGAACACAAGTCTCTATTTAAAGGTCTTTGCATATATCTGTTGTTTTATATACATGATAATGCTTATAATAAGCTTTTATGTACTATCTAGTACTATAGTATCTATACTATATATAAATCGTATGTGCTAGCTTACTATGCGTTTTTATGTTCTATATATTTTATAGGAAGTTCTAAGCCATCTCATACACATATATGTTTCTGTATCATGCTGCGTTTTGTAGCCTTTTGCAGCATGCTATGTCTTTAAATAGAGACTTGTGTTGAATTGATTCTTTTGATAGGCTGATTGTTTTTATGTTTCTCCTATATATAATATTGATTGTTAGGGGGGTTTAATTATGGATCTGATGAAGATGATATAGTGAAAGCGCTTATCCGTTTAATCTTATTTGCAATAAACTACGTGGATTTTATAACTGGGACTGCTATCTTTTGTCATATTCTCACTTTCACTAATGCTCAGTACACAGCTGCTGTTAATTTGAGGTGGTTGTATAGCTTCAATGGTAACGTTCAACGCAGATTTATAGAGAACAGCTACCCCACCCCCCTTCCTGGAAGCACGATCCAGCCTGTGTATATTATACCCAGGTAGTAGCACTTCATTGTCCGTAGTGCTAGGTTTTAACCAGGTTTCAGATAAACAGAGAATCTCAGGGGAGTGGACAGCTAGGAGTGCATGGAGTCTGTGTACCTTGTTGTCTAATGTTAAGGTTTTAGGCCGGGAGAGAGTTAGTTGGCCTATTAATTGTAGGTTTATAACTTGGATTGCATTTAGCGATGGTAGGTTTAACTGAAGTGGACGGGCCAGAGTTGGGGTGGATATCACCACCAAGTGTGAGGTTAGGTTTAAACCTAGTGATGAATTTCAGGAATTTATTTATAAGTTTATGATAGTGTTTAGATTTAGAACTAATATGTTTGGGATTGGTAAGTTGATAGAGTGAGCATGGTGTAGGGCTGGACACAGTATTGTATGATTGGAGAAAGGTGGAAGGGCTTACAGCTGGGGTGATAGTATGGCCTTTCGGGTACTGATATCCAGTGAGAAACTGGTTTTCTTACAAGGTAAGGAGATATGGGGATCGCAAAATGGGTACTAAAGAGGAGTGCAGCATTATTTGTGATGGAGTGTGTGAGTTAAGGATTTGTACTGCTTGGATGATACAACACCAGAAGACAGAATGGTAGATTTAGAGGTAATGGAGCGGGGGTGGGAGAAAATATGTCAGTTATAAGCTGATAGGGTCTAGTAAAAGGGGGTGTGGCTATTTAACTATAAATTTAGTGGTACTGGGAGCGGGTGAGATTTGGAGGCAGGGTGGGGCGTGGAGCAAACCCAAGCAGAGCAGGGTTTATACTGACTACAAGGTTTCCTAAGGATTCCTAGAGCCGCACGGTAAGTATTTCAAGTTCTTGGTTTAATAGCTGTAGTTTAAACTATTTTTAGGGTATTTGCTATATTTAGAATATAATTTTCAGGGTTTTAAGGTTAGAAACAGTAGCTGTAATATACGTTTCAGGGTTTTTACGGTCAGAAAAACTCTTATAGAGGGCAAGGGGGTAAACTACTTTTTACTTAGAACTATGAGTAAGCCAAATTGTTATGGGGGACAGACTATAGATGCTTTAGACCCAGGTCAGCAATGTACAATTAAAATGGAGTACAGTTTTAATTATCAACCTTGGCAGTTTGTAGTGGTCTGACTTCAGTTAAATGTTTTCAGGCACACTCTCTTCTATCACCATTGGAGCTCCACTAGCAATTAGTATAATTACTCCCCTGCTCCTTTGTTCCTGCTATTCTGCTGAATATACATCCCAAATCCTTTATTTATCAAATTAACATGCTCATTTCTTTCTAAATGTGTCTCCTGCAGAATTGCCATTTGCACTTTGGATTTCATAACATAATTCAATACCCCAACCTTGTTGTATATTGCTATAAGGCAATTTATATTCCAAAATAATATGGATAGCATAAACAGTATGATAACTTAGTGTTCCCAGCTATTATACATGACAGCTTTTTTTGAATGTCTATTTCCAGCTTTTTTGTTACATGCACACACTAATGTTTGGCAGGTTGATCTTTTATACAGTTGTTTCCTGTCATCTCCATTTGAATCATGCACACACTAATGTTTGGCAGGTTGATCTTTTATACAGTTGTTTCCTGTCATCTCCATTTGAATCTATGCCACATTTTTAAGACTTTTTGTTTTAATGAAAACCCTCAAAATAAAAAATAAATTTACAGAACACTCACATCAACTTAGAACAAACACACAAAACTATGTACATCTTCAAAAAATGAAGTGTAACTTTCCAATGGGCACACCCACAGGTATTACCTAACCTAAAATTAAGGTTACCCACATTAAAACACATATAACAGTCTGCACCCCCACTTACACTGATTACTTTTCTTATCTTTATTCCACTCCCAGATGTGGAAAACAGCATGTATGCTTTCCGAAAACATAAACTTGTAGCCTTAAGAAAAAAGCTCACTGGCTATCTTGAAATGAAAGTAAATTACACATTGTTCTATTAAATGCATTGAAGTATTAAGGCTGCTAGGGAAACTGCTATATCTTAATTACTTCTAATAATTTCAACTTTATTTTTAACTGAACTTCTTGCCTTTGTACCTTTAAAGCTTGCATTTCCCTCAGCAAACAATGCTTGGAACTCTCAAGATGAATTGCTTGCACCTGCAGACATCTCTGTAAAGAGAGTCAGCAATGAGAAAACATCCAACCAACAACTCCACAGATACATAGAGTCTTTCAATTTCACTCAGAATAGAATATAATGTCCAAATGCCTTCAGCTGCATACGTTTTGACTCCACTTAACATTTTCTAAAAGAAAAAAAAAAGTTAATACAATTCCATATACAACAAATATAGCACTACTCATGACAATCATCATTTTATCTTATTTTTCCAGGCTACTTGCTTACAGGAAACAGTTGTTTTTAGACTAAGCCAAGGACATTAATCCAGACATTGACCTATGGAAAAATAAGAGAAAACATTTCAACTCTACATATAATATAATCAGTGCACTTTTACACCCCACCACCCCATGATTACAGCATATTAACATGCTTGCATTTGTCCAGCCTTTCTTTTCTTTTTACATTTTAAGGCCTGAGTTTCTTAAAGATATTAAAGTAAATGAGTACTGTTTTTAGTTTTATCACATAGAACAATCACTGAAAAGAATCACTCTATCCTCCACATTTAAAATACCTGACTGCATACCATACAACACTGCTTTACTATGTAACATGGAGTTTATATTGTGTAATGCTTTATACAAATACTAGTAAAAAAAATTGTTCTTAATAACAGTTATTTTTTTCTATTTTAGTGTCCTTCTAAACATTAATGACAAAGCTAGGTATATGCTTTACAGTCCACCCACAAGTTTAACAAAGTCAACAAAAGTCCAATCTTCCTTTGCCACTTTTTTCTTGCAAAACCATATTTCACAAATGTGATTGCTGCTTTATAATCTCACTTTTATTCACTAATTTCAGTGTTGCTGGTTTTCTTCCTGTTCATCTCCTTCTCCCAACTCCAGACTCTGGTTCAAGTCCAAGGTATTCCCAATTCTTCTAGTCATCTCCTATGTATTTTATTAAGTCTCTCAAGCATTTTCGTTTGAACACTGGAAAACATTTTACTGGCAAATTATATGAGCTTTATTTTCAGATGAATTCTGTTTGGTGGTTCACATTTTGTTGGATAATATTTCATATTTCCTCCTTAGTCTCTTCTGCATCAAAAATTTATTTGATTCTCCAGGAAAAAAAATATTCTTAAGACAACTGTATACAGGAACTCGAACCTCACACCTGCCTCTTGACATTCCCTGATTACTGGGATGAATTTGTTTCTCTTCTGCCTAGTATACAATGAATAATCAATCATTTTCCAAAAACACTCTTCTTTCAGCTTTTCCCGGTTAGGGGTTGCCACAGCAGGTCACCTGTCTGCTCATAACTGGCAGAGTATTGTCTGGATTATAGAGGATTTTATAGGCCATAATCAGTTGGTCATACTGGATTAGGCTGGGTAGTTCAAGCCACCCAAGCTGATTTAGATTGATGCAATGATGTGTCCTAAAAGGCAACCCAGTGGCAAACCTGGCAATGTGGTTGTAGCAAATTGAGAGTTTGTTAAGGACAGTCTTGTTTAAATTCGAGAGTAGAGGGGATGCATACAGAAGGGTTGAAAGAAGGTGAGAGCGAGCTATGGCAATTTTAGCTGGAGGGGTTAGGAAGGCTTTTATTCTGTAAAGTGACCCTAGTTTTTTATTGATGGTTTTGATAGTTTGGTTAACATGTAGGTCGAATTTTAGATTATTATCTATGATGACACCTAATAGTTTTGTAGGGGGGTTAGGGGAGATTATTGTGCTATCATTTGAATTTACGGTAAAGGTGAAAGTGGTAAACCTATGTGTTGGTGAAAATAACAGCATTTTAGTTTTTTTGGGATTTAGGATCAGACGATGTTCAGAAAGCCAGTTTTCTATTGTATTAAAGGTGGTCTGGGCTCATCAAAAACTTTCAACTAGGAAACTTTATCAAAGTAAATGGGAAAAATTTTCAAAGTGGGCCCTTAACAATAAACTTGATCCTTATTTGAGCCCAGTTCATAAGGTTTTGGATTTCTTACTTAACCTCTATCAATCTTTTTTCTGCATCAACAATTAAAGTCCATCTATCAGCTATCTCGAAGTTTCATGTCTCATCCCTAATGTCACACAAACTTTGTAAAGCATTTTTAAAGGGACTCCTGATATTAAGACCTCCATTTAAAGAACCCATTCCTCCTTGGGATCTAACATTAGTCCTACACTCCCTTACTCTCTCTCCCTTTGAACCATCAGCGACTTGAGACTTAAAGTTTTTTCCTTGAAAAACTTTATTTTTGGTGGCTATTACATCATCCAGAAGAGTATCTGAACTTCAGGCTTATTCTGCAAACCTTGATACTTAATATTTCGCAAGGATAGGGTTGCCCTTAGGATCCATCCTTTTTACCAAAGGTAGTTTCAGAATCTAATATAAATCAGACTCTTTAATTGTCAGTCTTCTTCCCTAATTTTATCAATAAAGGGGAGTATTCCCTTCATTTATTAGACGTCCACAGACAACTATGTTTTTACCTTCACAGAGCAAAGGATTTCAGAAAATCTGACCAATTATTTATTGCATTTTTCCTCTCTATCATCAGCTAATTAATTCAGTATCAAAGGTTACCCTGGCAACATGGCTTAGATACTGTATTACTTTTATCTGTAAGTTGAAAGGGCTCCAACTTCCATTCCCAGTTAAAGCCCATTCAACTAGAGTGGTGGCAACTTCTGCAGTTTTTCATATCAGAGCATCCTTGGATGATATTTTTGTAGCAGACACTTGGGTCCTCTCCACATACCTTTATCACTCATTACAAATTGGATCAGGTCTCAAGGGGACGGGCATGATTTGGTTCGATGGTGCTTAGGAACATTCTTCCATGAAACCTGCCATGACTAAAGTAGCTGAGGACTCTGTCCCACAGTCAAGGATTGAGTGAAGCTTGATGACATCAGATAAAGAAGTTATGTCTTACCATAATGTTTCATCTGTGTTGTCGATCTTCACTAATCCTTGACATTCCTCCCCTCCAACCCCCATCCTGAGACTTTTAGTTGATCTAATTTTCCCAGAACTGGCTTCATCATAGTGACACATATCTGGTCTCTAATTATATTCTTATTTACTATCTGCCACTAATTTAGGCAAACTTGTTCTGAGGAATTTACAGAGGAACATTATGGGTAGAGCCTAGCTTGAGTGTTTGGAGGGCACAAGCTGAAGTAAACAGCTGAGCCTCCCACAGTCAAGGATTAGTGAAGATCAACAACACAGATATAACATTATGGTAAGACATAACTTCTTTTTTTTCTGCTGGTTTCTGTGTCATGCTATTCCTCAAGTAAAACTGCACAGTAGCTGATTAAAGCCTTCCTCTAAGTGAAACTAGACAGTAGCATTATTTTGATTGGCCAAACTCATAGGGTGCTGTGCCAATTGGCTAACATGTTGATTGAGCATTTATTCATAGCTATATTGCTGAAACCTGTTTATGGTTGCATGGAACTATTATCAGTTATTATTCAAGCACTTCATGGCATGTAGGCTGTGTATTTATGCTAGGCCACTGTTAGTTGCTTGCTTTGCCCTCACAGTTATTACTAAATTGCTACCCACTGAGTAGAATTTTTATTGCTGTAATAGATTCTGTACCAGCTGTTTTGTTCTGACAGGGTGTGCATAGGTGTGTTAAAGGGCTCTTAGCTACTCATAATTAGTTGTGCCTTCATTTAGCTCAGTTATCCTTCTATATCCTGCACCATGCCAGGCACGTAGACCAAACTGAATCCAAGACCCCCTGGATAAAATGGAAATTAAACTTGCTTGTATCCATTCTGTTGCCAACCTTGTAACACTTGGACCTCTCTGGTTTAATTTCTCCAAGTCTTTTGGGTTTCTAATGCTATGACAGGAATGGAACCCATTCCTTTGTCAAAGTATGAGTAAAGTTCATGGAATTAGTATTGTTTCAATCTCTGACATCAGCTAAAATTTATCTGCTCATAGGTGTTTACTAGGTTAATGGTCTTTTTAAGCCTAACCATGTATCCCAAATCTCTGGCAAGTTTTGATACCCTTGATAAGTGCAAGTAGGGGCCTGGGAGATGAACCATTTACAGCTTGTCTGTGTCCATTAGAGTCACAGGTGCCAAACCAGGGATGAATTTCCTGATCCTCATCCAGTTGTCCAAGTTACAGTTAAATTGGATTAGGGAGGAACTCTGCTTTGCTTGGATAGGGAGCCTGTTCCAGAGATGGGGTAGCCTCTGGGATACATACTGGTCTCTCCAGCAGGTCCAATTTATATCACAGTCAAGGTTTAAGTCTTTAGAATGGGTAATTCTGATAGTTATTTTTGTGGATATGCAGGAGGTCCATCAGAGGGGGGTCTGACAATGCCCTGTATGTCAGGCATAGATCTCCCCTCAACAGCATGTAGGAGACAAAATACAGGGATAGGGCCTTGAGGCAGTCTGGTCAGGACATTTTAATTATGCCCTGTATTCTTTAAGTGAGAAACCTCTGTGGACATTCCAGTTGTTGGACATAGCCTGCCTTGGTGCATACCAAAGGGGCCACTGTACTCAATGATAGGTCTGATGAATGCTGAATACAGTGGAACAATGCCTTCCTTGGACCTAGATGCCATACCTTCATTTATACGTTGTGTAACATAGAATGAGTTCCTCTCTACTGTAGACACATAGTTTTCAAAGGCTAGATTACTGTCTGTGTGTGTTCCTAAGTCCTTGACTACTGGGTCAACTCTAAGGGTTGGGTTAATATGATAGTTACCAGGGGTGGATGACTTCCCAAAGGATGCTATTATGCATTTCTTGGTATTTAGTTTTAGTCCATGGCTCTGAAACCAGTTATTTTTCTGTGTCAGCCCTTCCTGGAGAATGTGTGTCTTTGTGGGATTCAATAACAGCTCCTAATTTGCAATCATCTGCAAATTTAGTCAGCCAGAGACCAATGACATTGGCCTTGACTTCAGACAAATAAATGCCAAAAAAGGAACAGTTCAAGGAGTGATCCCTTGGAGACTCCATTTGTGAATGGCCTTTTTGCAGAGGCTGACTCCTCAATTCTAACTTCCTGGGTCCTGTCTGTGAGCCAGTTGGCTGCCCACAGGGTGACATATAGGTTTGTACCTAACCTCTTGAGTTTGTCAACAATATCCAAGTGGGGTATTGTGTCAAATGCCTTGGCCAAGTCAAGGTAGACAGTGTGAACCAGTTTGCTCTCATCCATTATTTTGGTGACCTTTGCAAAGAAATCCACAAAGTTGAGTAGGCATGACCTGCCTTTGATGAAAACAAACTGGGTTGGGTCCAGTATCTGGAAGTTTACTATATCATTTGATGAAAACAAACTGGGTTGGGTTCAGTATCTGGAGGTTTGCTATATAATTTTTGATCATTTCTATATTACTTCCCATGACTTTGCATACAAGACTAGTGAGACTGATCAGTCTGTAGTTTTCAGGGTCTGTAGATGGCCTACCTTTGTGAAGAGGGATGACTGTTGCTGTTCTCCATTCATGAGGCATGCCTGTTTGGAGGCTACAGTTAAATAGCAATTTCAGACAGCCTGGTAAGTCACGTTTCATGCCATTTAGAAGGCATCCTGAGATATTGTCTGGACCCATTGATGCAGTGTTCTTGGCCTCAGAGAGAGAGAGAGAGAGACAGCATTAAGGACCTGTTCCCTAGTGATAGCAGGGGGAGTTATATTTGATGGTACTTCCTGAGGAAAGGCTGAGGGGACAGCAAGGGGTAAAAGTTGGAGCTGAATTTGTTGGCCAGTAATTTTTCTATATCTTCTGTCTCAGCATTGGTGGCTCCATTTACAATGAGCTGTGCACATAATTGTGTATTGCCTGTGAGGTTGCAGACATATATAAAGAATGCTTTGTGGTTGTCCTTGGCCTGGGAGGCCAAATATACCTCTCATCTGGCTTTGGTAGACTTTATTTGCCTACTGAGCTGTTTAGTTTGATGAAAGTAATTTTATCCTGATGGTGCTGCACCTCATAATATGATGCTCTTCCTTCTGTTATACAGCCTATTAATTTTGTGATTCCACCAGAGTAGCTTGCTTTTTGTTAGTTCTGTACTTCTTTCTGGTGGGTACAGCTTCCTTTATGCAGCTATTAACATGCTTGTATGGGGTTTCTAGGAAAACTTTTTACATAGGCAGCAGTGTAATCAGGGTTTATGGGTCCTTGAAGTTTTGCAGGTTATCACTTAAGAGCAGGAAGTTAGACTTATAGTACTTCCTGAATAATCCATGGTTAGCTGGGAGTCAAAGTTTTATTTTTACTTCAAAGGAGACCATTTTATGGTTTAACCATACCAGGGAAGACATTACACTAGGGGATGTGCAGCACTCTCCCATATTAGTGGGAACCAGATCCAGTATGGTTGCACCCCTGGTTGGTGTATTGACAATCTGGTCCATTGAGTTTGTGTTTATAAAATCCAGGAACCTCTATGCCTTTACATTTGGTGTCATACAGGATTCCCAGTTAATAGTGCAGTAATTAAAGTCACCCATAAATATGGTATTGGGTTGGATGGTGAGTGCTTCCAATAAGTTTAAATACATGGTATGGGTTTTTTGGGTTATAGAGGAGGACCTATAGCTTGCAAGGAAGTGGTACTGGATTTTGCCTATGTTGATTTGTTAGTTTAAAACCATGTCTCAGTAACCGCACAGACGTTGGCATTCTTTAGGGTGAAGAGAGTTTCAAGGGAGTGGAGTTTTTTTTTGTTTAGACTCCTAGCACTGTTCAGTAATACCTTTAGTTTTTCTTGGTTTTGATTTGCTCTTCACAGCACCCACAACATGCCCAGAACTGACTCTTCCTGCATTTCATATGGAGTTACATGTATTGGTAGTATACCTAAATATGACTGTAAATTCTTTTTTATGAGACCCATTGTTCCTACTGCTATTGAAACTGTTTAGGTATCCTTCTCCCACACTAATATCATTTCTACCTACAAATCCTGGTATTTTATCACTTTGCCTCTTTTTTAATTTCTTCAAGTGTTTTGGGTTTCTAATACCATGACAGGAATGGACCACATTCCTAAGTCAAAGTATGATAAAAGTTCATGAAATTAGTATTGTTTCACTCTTTGACGTTAGCCAAAAGTGCTCTTTGCAGCACCTGCAATGTGCCCAGTAATTACTCCTTCTGCAAATTGTACAGTGTTACATGCATTGTCTCACTCTGTATGTCAGGCACTGTAATCTCTGGGTGTAGCAATTTCAATGATCTTTGTTCCTTTTGCCTTCTTTACATGGACTACTATATCTGGTTTTCTCTCATCTATTTTTTCAACTGTTGGTACTGGGTAATCCCATGTGACAAACTTCATCATTCTCTAGGATGCTTTGTGGCTCATGATTCCAATGAGTCTCAGCTACTTGAATACTGTAATGTTTTCACAATCCCCAATGTAACAGTCTTGCCACATTATTATGCCTTTCAATATACAGGCCCTCTGCCATTAGTGTATCACACCCAGTAACAAGATGTGCGACTGTTTCCAGTTCTGTTTAACAGAACTTGCATTTGTCCATTTCTCCTACATGTTCAATGGACTTTGTAAACTAACGCATACGTAGTCCACTATCCTGGGCTCTAATACTGACCTTTCATCTTTTGTTTTAAATTCACCTCTCCTTAATTATTCCTGCATCCGATCCTGATTGACATGGGGTTGTTACAGGATTTTGTTGTACTTACAAATATATTTATGCCTTTTCTACATTTCTTGCCTTCTGATACGATCCTTCTCCTTATATTCTTTGTTTTGTTTTTTTTTAGCACATTCAGTTGCTGCCAGATTTAGTCTTCTGGTTTGATTTCTATGTTTGCTTGACACAAATATGCTTCTGCTAAACTATGCAGGGAAGTCATTTTGGACAAGTGTGAAGCATTTTTTCTTATCTTCCTGTCCAACTGAGCCAATATCTTTTGAGGTCAGTCAACACCCCCCCCCAAAAAAAAAAAAAAAAATAAGAACAAGAATAGCAAATTGTTTTTTTAACTTGGACTTTGTTCCTAGCTGTTTGGGCTGTTTTCAGTATTAATTTTAGTCTTCTAAAATATTTCTTACTGAGTTTTGTTTGCATTTATTCATGTTTTATTGTTGATCCTTCATCATTTCTCGAATATTTATATACAATCTTCTGCTCAAGTTCCTATATCACATATCTGTTTCAGACTGATATTTTGTAGGTGCTACAGTTTTTCTACTTTAAACATTGGTTTTGCACATCTATTAAGATCAAATGACATTCTTATATCACCTGAGAAAGTTTTGATTGCTTCCAGTTGTGCTTTCAACTCATCTGATGAACTATACAGTTTTCAATCATCCACAAAAAGATGAGAAGTCTTTGTACTTTATTGTGGTCTGGATGCCAAACTGTTGCCATGTCCTAATCTGTTAAGTAGACAGCTTAATATGTTAAGTGCAAGACAAAAGAGAAGCAGTAATAAAGTCTCCCTGGAATATCCCCCTTTGAATGCTTATACCTCTGTTAAAAACATGTCTTTTATCATGGCTTTGCTGCAAAGTGGTTTTTGCCACTGTTTCATGGTCATTGTAATGTAACTGATCAATGTAGGGTGTATCTTACACATTTGTAAGCACTCCTTTATCCATGAATGTGGATCTGTCAAATGCTTTTTGTTTTTGTAATCTATCCATGCATACTTAGATTCTTCCCATTTTTACAATTCTCCATTATGAATGTATTTAACAACAAATAACCCTTTGTTCCACATGACTTTTTTTGTTACTCTCTTGTTCTATTGCCATGATGGAGTTTTCTTCTAAATTACTATAAACTATCCAGTATATAGTTTATATATCAGAAGGTAAGTTGTTGGTCTATAGTTTTTAGGATAGCTTGCAGGTTCACTCTTAGGTTTAGGTTAGAGTCTGTTCAGAGTGTGCATATAAGTAGTGCTTACTCAGGGCTAAATCTTCATGTAAAGATGTTAATAATTTTACCCATAAGTTAGATACTGCATCTGAGCCTGGGCTTTTCCAGTTAGGAGTTTTTTTTAATTTTGTTTCAATTTCACTGGCCATTACATTATCCCATTTTATATACTGTACATTTGAACTTCTTACCATTTCTTTTACTTCTATTCATTCAGCATCTTTCTTATATTTCAGAGTCTTCATAGATATTTCTCCAAAATGTGTCTATTTCTTCTATTTTTGAAGGTGTTTTATACCTTTTGGTGTGTTTCCTAAATCTCTAAAAAAAATAATTTAACTACTTGTTTATTTTGAACCTTTCCTTTATATTATTTGCATATCTTCTAAGTTTTTATGCCTGTGCTGATATCTTTAGTTTATTTGCAATAGTATAGTATAGACCCTTGTCTGTTCTAATACTGTGCATTGCTTTTATCACCTTTATCTTTTCAAGTATTTTTGTTCCCTCTTCTATACTCTTCTAACAGTGACACATCTTGTTGTAATTGCTTTATAGTTAAACTGACTGTTTGTATCCATTCTATTTCCAGTTTGTAGCACTAGGTACTGTCAGCTTATAGACAATGAACTTCCAATTGATACAAACAATTCAGTCTATGAGAAATGCAAATATGTTTGCAATCTGAAGGCATCCTCACACCCAGTGAGATGCCCTTTAGGCATCACAGACTATCAACCACATTTTGTAACAGCCACACCAAACTGATATATACAAATACTATAAAAGTGTTACTACCAAAGCCTCTTATAAAGAATACGAGGTCTCAACATCCATCCACTACCAAATATATCCACTGCCACATTATCACCATGCTCACACAAAGTAAAGGGTCAGCAGGAGTAGCCACAAACTGTCTAATACCTCAAATTCCATAAGATAAATAGTAATGACTTAGTAACTGGTGACTCTGTCAAACACACTGACTCCACATTCACAAGACTGTTCAAAGTGCCTGATTTATAACATTACAAAGGCTCTCAAGTCCATCCTACCAGAGGAATATGATTATGACCTAGTGCTAGTCCACATGTCTCTGTGTGAATAACTTGAGGTGTACAATTCTGAGGGACAAGCAGAGAGATGTGCTGTATCTTACCATGCATGTGTCCAGTGCAAAACACTGGTTATGTGTGGAATCCTTCTTCACCCAGAATCATGCCTATAAAGTTTCAATAGTTTGGAAAAATGAGTTAGGGCAAAATGCCAAACAAAATGCAGACTCCAATATAAATGTATAAACCTTAATATCAACCTAGTTATCAATATGTTCTTTAAATAGATATAATGATTCATACTGTCTAATTTATAGAGGGAGTTTACGCCACAATTACACCATAGAATGTGATACAGACTTAACTCTAGCAACAGTTCTACATCTTCCAATTATAAATGAATAGTTACATCCCCTAGTAATTTAAATAGAATCTGTGATCTCACTGCTTAGTAATAATCAGAACTCCTTAGTCCTTAATGTTTGATAAGTAAGACACAACCTTCCTTGCATAAACTTATAATTTATGGAAAAAAGACCTAAAATTTTCAACCCAGGTTGATAGTGAAGTTTTTTTTTCAGTCAGAAGCTCTCTTTATACTTTTCCTCTGTATTCCTTCCAAAGTTAATAAATCCCCTTTTGTATGTGCACAAAATGTCATATCATATTCAATAGATGGAACATATATAATGAATAATGTTTTAAATAATGTATTCCTTGAAGTAAAGTTCTTAAACATTGATGGTACAGCTTTGAGCATTTTGGTTTTAATTACTTGGCCACGTGATCTAAATTTAAAATTATTTTAAAATCTATTGTCCAAATCCTTATATTCAGACAAATCCAATAACACCGTGGTTCCTTTTTTCACACTGGCATCCAAACTAGGTTTGTCAAAGTAAAGGACCCCACATTTATCTTTAAATATATTGAATCCATTATAATTTAACCAAAAAGCTACTTTACTCAAGTACAGACTAAATTCTTCTTCATTATTTAATGTTAGAATTTGTCCAAATTTTATATCATCAGCATATTTTGCCATTTATATATTGGTATCAGAGGAAAAAAACTATATTAAGTAATACTGGGTCCAGTAATGACACTTCATAAACCTCTTTATCCATGTCAGTCCATTTAGAGATATATAATTCTTAATTCTAATTCTGCTTCCTCACTCAGCCAGTTTGAGACAAAATGTATAATGTATGGATTTAACAGCTTTTCAAGCATTGCATCAATAATGATATTATTTGAATACTGTCAAATGCCTCAGAAACACCTATATGTAGAACAACAAGAGATAAACCCTGATCCAAGGTCAAAGTAACAAGATCATGAAAAGTTGTCAAATTAATAAATGCTGATGTATTTTAGGTAAAACCATGTTGAGACACATCCAACCGACAGTTCTGTAAATCAGTAGTCAAGACAGACAGTAAATATCTCTCAAAGCTCTTACACACCAAGAAATTAAGACAAATTGGCCTATAATTGTTGATATTATTCAATGAACCACCCTTGTGAATTGGCAGAGAAGCTGCACACTTCCAACTGAAAGGAGCATAACCATGAAATAATATCATATTCAAGAAAGATACATTAATTGTAGACATATATTTAGTGTCAGTAACACAAGCATCCTGGTAATGAAATAATATCATAAAAGAAAGATACATTAATTGTAGACATACATTTAGTGTCAGTAACACAAGCATCCTGCTAAGTTGCTGGGAGCCAGAGAACTGTCCTGTTTTATGTGTCCCAATAGTTTTCTTAGGGTGCCCAAACTAAAAAAATAGACATTCATAAATATTCTTTGAGACATTCCTAACAAAACAATTGACCCTAAACATGGAACCACTCACAAGAAAATGTTTATTAAACACCTCAGCCAATTCTACTTCTTTATATAATACTTTTTAAATCACAATAAGAGGGCCCACTCCATTTTCTCACCTTTAAATTTCTGAACATAAAAATTTTTTTGTTGACATTCAGACAAAATAAGTTCTTCATACTTACATTCAGCTTTCAGTAATAGGCTCTTCAATGTCCTACTAATGAACTACACTCTTTTAGCTGTGGCAGTCATATTTTTACATATACTAAGCTTCTTCCTTTTTTAATAATTAAGGATGTGTTGTGCTCCACCAAGGAGGTGAGTAGGTCTTATATTTCCTGATTATAGTTTGTCTACACTGATTTAAATGTTCACAGCATGTATGCTTAAAGGTATCCCACATACTAACCAAATCATTAAGACTTTACATAACTAGATCATATGAGTTTATGAATGTAATTGTATGTAAATCAAATAATTTATTTTTATCAAACCTAATCTTTGCTGGATGTTTTAAATGTGAATTTTTAATTACTTCAAACTCAAATGCATTATATAGATGTTTTATGCGGTCTATTCTAAGATATCTGTAAATAATAAATTAAGAATATGTTCTGCCTTTGTAGGGAAATCTATAAATTGAGATAAGTCATGTACTGCATAAAGATCCACAAATTGTTCTTCTGCTAGGGCAGACATAGAAATCCCATCATTCCATTTGATATTAGGAAAGTTAAAAAATACCCAGTAAAAACTAAATTGTCATAATCTAAATATTTACTTAATTCCTCAATAAAATAGTGCTGTTCCATTGTAAAGACTCTTATATAACATATCAATAAATGCATTGCAGTAGATGTATCAAATAATTTTAGAGGCAGAATTTCCCTTTTACAGTCAGCAACTAGAACTCTAGCACTTATCTAAGATTCTATAAAAACTCTTACACCTCCCCCCTTCCTTTTTCTCTCTCATTCATTTTATATACAGATAAAATACACCTGTAAATGTCATGTTTTAATTAATATTCTTACAAATTAATTCAAGTTCATACATTTTTATTCAAACTCCTAGTATTTGCATATTTTTTTTTACTAATCTCTGTTTACTTCCCTTATATTTTTGGTTTCTACTATGTGACAGAAGTCCAAAAAAACTATTCACTAAATCTGTACATTTTTACCCAATAATCTACCCATATAAAAACTTAAATGAAACTTGGCCTTATTAAAAAAAATATTCTAGAAAGTCTTTCCAATTACATACTACACGAGTCATTGTTAGTGGAAAAATTATACAGCCATTTGTTAAACTGAAATGCTTCAGAAAACAGACAATTGGAGAGCAAAGGAGAGGGTAAAAAAATCTAAAATATACAAATTAACTTTGTAACACCTACAATATATATATATATATATATATATATATATATATATATATATATATATATATTATTTTTTTTTTTAAATCATGTGTTCCACACTGACAAAATTTTAGTTGCAAACATTATACAACACAAACCATATTGACATAATTGTAGTTGCAGACATTACACATCACTTATAATCTATCCAATCATTGTCAGACACTACATAGCTCATTCAAATCCTGCCTTCTTTTAATCTTTGTTCCTCCTTTGCAAGTATTTTTTCACAATTCACATTTTTCTTATGTAATTTGCTCCCAGTCTTTTCTGATGATCCAAATTCCAGTTGTTTAATATCTGTTAATATATTCACTACTTCTAGTAAAGTTGGTTTAGGCTTTGATTTCTCTTTTCTAGTAATCGCTTTTTTTGGTAGCCGCCATAGTTTGACTCAGCAAGTCCTTACTATGTCTAGGCAATTGCAATTCTGTTATTATAGCTCAAACAATTATTTCCTTAGTTACATCAATTAGCTCACCCAGTAGATCTGACAGAGCAGTCTGCAGGAAATCTTTAAAGACTGCCATCTCATTACACTTGCAGAAAATATGCTCCTGGTTACCTCTTTCATCCCCATCACACCTCTAACATTTGCTGCCTGAGGAAAAATTATATAGATATTTTTATACCCCAAGTAAACACTTCCAAGCAAAGATCCTACATTTTCTAGACTCTGTTGCATATTTGTGCAACATTTCTTTCTGAATTGCTTATCCAGTCTCTCTTCCCAATCCTTTCTAACTTCCTCTGAATGATTCTTATAGTTATGCAATATTTTATATGCCCTTCTAATTATTCTTTTTTTTAACAGCAACTTCTGTTCTAAATTCTACTAAAAACTCTACCAGTGCTGGTCTTTTGTTTAGGATCCCCCTATTTCTTCATTTACCTATACTCTGATATCATTCCTTGATAGAGAAGGCAATCTGTATCCTGCAGTTCAAATAAATTCTTGGCACTTTCTATTCTATTACTTTTCCCTCTCTGATTATTTGTTCCCAATACCTTGCTTCTTTAACCAGTTTTCTCTGGTAAATTCCAGCCCCCTCTTGCCTGTTGTCTGTATTCCTAATTGCATCCCTATCAGCAGAATCGTTCTCCATTTCCATGTAGTTTTAGTTCTTAGAATATATTCTGCTACTTTATGAATATAATATTTTGCATGGTTACTGTTATTCTTCCTAAGGATCTGCAACCAAAATCCCAGTCTCTCCTTGTTTCTTGAGCTTCCCCGTTTCATCATCATCCCTTTCCACTTTGAATTATAACTTTCTGCTTGTGCTATGTATTGGAACCTTAACTGTGTAGCTCTGAAATACCCCTTTAAATCGGGTAATCCCAAACCACCTTGTTCAGTTTGGAAGACTCAGTTATCCCATGTGACTTCTACCGTCTTCTTCTCCCATATAAAATCCTTCAGCTCTTTATTAATTGCTATTTTTAACTTTTCTTCTGGTTGACAAAAATATGCCTGACCTATGTTTAAAAGTGGGTAATAAGGTTGCATGCAGATACCGCTCCTGGCTTAAATAACGCCATTAGTATAAAGCCTATTTTATTAAGACAACAGATGGTTAATTTATAACACATAATAGTTATATATAGATTAAATTAATGAATAGGCTATTAAGGATATAAAATGTTTTAACTTGTTATAAACTGTTATGATATTATTCTTCACATTTTTAATGTTTTTTTATGATTTCTCTCAATAAGTAATTGTTTTTTGAATTTTATTGAGTGAATTTTATTGGCTGGTTTGGTCATGAGTTCTTAACTGTTACCTCTATTTAAATGTAAAGTATTTGGTATTGTGTATGCTGATGAAGGGTTGAGAGCCCGAAAGCTTCAATAAATTACTGGCGTTTCTGTGATTTTTCGTTGTTTTTATGTTTAAAACTAGACAGACTAAATATTTGAACTGCTTGTATCTTGCTAGCCATATCCATATAGCAAAGCTTCCAATTTCTCATTTTCTGTATTATCTTTTTAGTCTCTTCCCACATATCTTTAGCTGCCACACCAAAATAATTTTTAATCCATACTCCTAAGTACTTCATTTTATCATGACCCATAAATATGGATATTGCTGAAACAATTCATATGTGGGTTCATAATTTGCAGCTACTGTCTATGTTTTAACTTCATTCATTTTGTATTACAAAACTATTTGAAATTGCCTCAAAATGTTTCACAACACTGAAATGTCTTCTGTTTTTTTTTTCCGGGTATAAAATATCTCAAATAGAGCCAGCTTTTCATGACTACCATACCAATTACACCCTTGAACTTCTGAGTCTCTTATTTTCTTTGCCAATTGTTCTAAATATACTACAAATAACAGAGGAAAGATGACACCCCTGCCTGCTTCCTCTGTTCAAACAGAAATTATCAGAGAGGAACCCAACCACTCTAACATTCCCCTCTGATCTCTCATGTATCCTCCTAATCAAACCTTATAATGTTAGCAGAGAATGCAAATGCTTCCAGTGCCCTTCTCATAAACTCCCAGCTTACTCTGTCAAATGCTTTCTCTGCATCAAGATCCACAAACAACAGTGGTATTTTCTTACATTTAGCTTCCCCCTGGATCAACAATGTTCTGTTAATTTTGTCAAATGTTTGCCTCCCCTCCACAAAACCCCAATGATTCAGGTCTATCAATTTTGGTATCACCTTTGCCATTGTTTTACCCATTACAGACAAACATTTTATAATCATGGTTAATAGTGCTTTTATGAGAAAGCTTTGACTCTCGTGACATTAGACAAAAACTTTATAAGCATGGTTTAGGATTGAAATGGGCCTGTATGAATCTGCATTTCATGGGTCTTTACTCTCTTTAGGTACCACAGCCACCACGGCTTTCTTCCAGGAAGTTGGTGTTTCGCCTCCTCTTAAAATACTGTTAAACAAAACCTTCCAGATCTTTACCAGTTTCTTCCCTCCTAGCTTCCAAACTTCCACAGGAATACCATCTATTAATGGGGACTTTCCCATGGATTGGTTATACATCACCATTTTTATCTCATCTCCTCTTATCCTATTAGTAATTGAGCCTCATCTACCCCTAACCTTGTCATATTTAATTCTTCCATAAACATTTCTAGTTGTACCTTTTCTTGATCTCCATATTTCTCTGCTTTATACAGACTTTCATAAAATTTCTGAAATATTTTTGTACCTCTAAAAGATTTCTTTTGATAGATCCCTAAGCTTGGTGACAACCCTTTCTACTTTCTGTTGCCAGAGTCATTTGCTAAAAGTTTTTGTGCTCTGACATTATCAAAAAAAAAAAAAACAGCTGCTTAACAGCAATCTTTCCAAACTCATGAATATTATGAAAATAAATCCTTTATTTTCTGCTTAGCACTCTCCAATTGCTCTTCTTTTTCTGTGAGATACCCTTATTCTGCAATACTTTAACATTAGTCAGTTCCTCCAAATAATTCTTGTTACTTCCTAACCATATCTCTCATTCTTTTATCTTCACCCTATTTTTAAACTCCGTTTTAATTTTATCCCATTCCCTAGCTATATTTTCAGAAGAAATTTCTGTCTTTTCTAATAACTCCAAAATAATTTCTGCTACCCATTCCTTAAATTCCCCTCTTTTCAACAGATACGTGGGAAAGCACCAGTGTCTCATTTTTAATTTAATACCCTGTATTTTTATTTTAGTTATTATTGGCACGTGATCTGAAATAGTTATTGGATGTGTGTCAAAACTTTCAATTAAATGCACATGTTCCTGTGAAGTGTAAGTTCTGTCTAGCCTAGCCCAGTTTTTGTATCTTGGGGAATAATATATAAATTCACTCCAAACTCCTACTACTGAAGTCACATCTTCCATGTCAAATTCTTTCATAATTTTCTTCAAAAACTTATCCTCCTCTGTTATATTTTCCCTTCTCCTCCGCCCCAGACACATCATCTCTGCTACAAATCAAATTTCAGTCCCCACCTATAAGTAATATTCCCTGCTGAAAACTGATCATTTCTCCCAGACTTTTCTTAAGTTCTATAACAGCAGTTTTAGGTGGAATATAAATATGTGCCAGTGTAATCCTCCTCCCTTGCCAGTCACGCCTTAGTACTACATATCACCATTATCTTTTTTATCATCTTTTATCACTATTGGAGCTCCTGTTGCAATTAATATAAGTATTCCTCTTTTCCTTTATCCCAGGTAGTATGCTGAATAACCATCCTAAAAACCTTTCTTTATCAAATTCCCATGTTCAGTTCTTTCAAAATGTGCCTCCTGTAGCATAGCTATTTGCACTGTACATTTTTTTAATATACTTCACTACTCTTTCTTTTTGTATACATTTGTGATACCATTGAGATTTAAAGATAATGAAAGGGTCATTACATTAAGGTATTATTTACACCTTTTATTTGTAACAGATTTCTTCTTAAGTATCAGTTCCAGCTTTTGTGTTTGGCAGATTGACCCTTTTATGCAGTTATTTATTGTTGTATCCATTTGAGCCTGTCACATTTTATAAAACTTTGTTTTATTGAAAGCCTTCAAAAAAAACAAAACAAAAAAACAAATATACCCTCAATACACCTCAGAAACCTACTAACTCAATATTAACACACAAAAATATGTACACCTTCAAATACTGACGTTTTACCTTTCTGATAGGAAGAATTGTCCCAAGCTGACCACAGATTTGGCTTAACCAAAAAGGAAAGTTAACCATGCTATGGTGCATGGTACAGACAGCCTGTGCTTCTAAGTGCTGTATCATTTTGTATTATCTTTATTGCTCTCCCAGAATGAGAAAACACTTGATTGCTTTCAGAAAATATTATCACCTAGCCATTGAAAGAAAGCCATTAAAAGAAAGAAGCATTCTGTTTTATTGCTCTATCAGATTATCTCCATGGAGACATGAGAACCAGATACAGAGTTGCTTCTACAAGTATTTATTTGTTAGAGGAGAGCTTTATTATAGTCAATGTTATTTTTTATTTGCTTTATCTTAAAACTTGTTACTAGATTAAGCCAAAAGCCTTAACCCAGCCATTTTCCTATACAAGAATGAGAAAAAGCACATAATTTTTTCTTGTATCATGCTCTTTTGACCAGACTTTTCTGGGTCACTTGTTTACTTTAGTATCCCAATTACACTTGAAAATAACTGGTAAAGCTTTACTTTATAGCATGCAGAGATCATGCATTAAATAAATATTACTGTTAAGAACAAAAGTTTGTTTTACTTACAGTTAACTCTTTCCTTTTTTTTCCACACTATGTGTTCCTCAAACATTAATGTAGGGCATATGCTTTTGAGTCCCCTGCAAGTTTAACAAAGCCAAAAAAAGTCCAATATTTCTAGGTTTTCTTGTTCTGTCATGTTTCAAAATATAATTAATGCTTTATAATCCCACATTTAGTTGTCAATTTATACGTTGCTGGTTTTATTCCTGTTTAACTCCATCTCCCAAATCCAATCTCTGTGTCCTTTCCAATGTACTCTCAGTTCTTCTAGTCAACTCTTTTGCTGTTTTCTGACTGTGGCAGAAGGAAAAAGTACTGAAAAAGGTTTCACTGGCACAGTCTCTTTGTGGTCTTTATTACCAGAAGAAAAAGAAGCAAAATCTCCTGTTTCACAACTCACTTTTCATTAGACAAACTTTTGTATTTCCTTCTGAGCATGTTCTGCATCAAAAATGATTTTGTCCCTCCAGGAAAGAATATTCTGAAGATAGCTGGTTACAGAAGTTTGAATCTCATGCCTGCTTCTTGACAATCCCTTAGTGGAATAAATTTACTACCTTCTGCCTGGTGTACCGGGAGTAATCATTTTCCACAAACACTCTACTGTCTCCTACTTTTAGTACGTTGTCCTTCTGTCACAGTTTTGTCAGAATCAACTCCATCTGCTGGTAGGATTGCATCTTTACTATTAAAGGTCTAGGTTGCTTTCTCATGGCCAGGTCTGCAACATACACGTAATGTGCCCTTTCAATTAATAACTCCTGCTCCAGAATACCTGTCCAGTTGCTTATTTCTGCTTTCATAAAATTAATAGTCTGTCCAGCTTCGCTGGTACAGCAGAAAATCTCAGTGTTTTCTCAAATCGCATTATTTTTGAAACATCCCTTCTGGAGCAGTTTCATATTCAGCCAGCATTTTCTTAATTTTCACCTCAGATTTTTGCAGTTTTATCACCTCATCTGAATATCTTTTTAAAGCTTCTTCCATCTTATCCAGCCTTTTATCTTATTCCAGGCACTGGGGATGCACACAAGCCAGTGCATTTCTTTGTGCTGGTCCCAAGCCCGGATAAATGGGGAGGGTTGCATCAGGAAGGTCATCCGGCGTAAAACCTCTGCCAAATGATTTATGTGTAGAACATTTCATATTTCCATACTGGATCGGTCGAGGCCCGGGTTAACAATGACCGCCACCAGTACTGTTAGCCAACAGGGTGCTGGTGGAAATTGGGCTACTGTTGGCCAAAGGAGAAGAGGAGGGGAAAGGCATGCCCAAAGGCAGGAAAAGAGTAGGAAGGTTAGGAGTGTAGTAGTGAGGGTAGGAACTTTAAATGTTGGCAGTATGACTGGTATAGGGAGAGAGCTAGCTGATAAGATGGAGAGAAGGAAGGTTGATATATTGTGTGTGCAAGAGACCAGATGGAAGGGAAGTAAGGCCAGGTGTATAGGAGGTGGGTTCAAATTGTTCTATCATGGTGTGGATTGCAGGAGAAATGGGGTACGGGTTATTCTAAAGGAACAGTATGCCACAAGTGTTTTGGAGGTGAAGAGAGTGTCTGATATTGATGTTTATAAAGCTTGAATTTGATGGTGTAATGATGAATGTTGTTAGTGCATATGCTCCACAAGTTGGATGTGCGAAGGATGAGAAAGAAAAATTTTGGAGTGAGTTGGATGAAGTGGTGATGAGTTTACCCAAGGGTGAGAGACTAGTGATGAGCATGTTGGTGAAGTGAACAGAGGGGATGAGGAAGTGATGGGTAGGTATGGTGTTAAGGAGAGGAATGCAGAAGGTCAGATGATTGTGGATTTTGCGAAAGGATGGACATGGCTGTGGTGAATACATATTTTAAGAAGAGGAAGGAGCATAGGGTGACGTACAAGAGTGGTGGAAGATGTACACAGGTGGATTATATCCTATGTAGGAGGGCCAGTCTGAAGGAAATTGGAGACTGTAAAGTGGTGACAGGGGAAAGTGTAGTTAAGCAGCATTGAATGGTGGTCTGTAGGATGACATTGGTGATCAAGAAGAGGAGGAGTGTGAAAACAGTTCCAAGGATTAAATGGTGGAAGTTAAAAAAGGGTGATTGTGAGGTGGAGTTCAGGGAAGAGCTAAGACAGGCACTGGGAGGCAGTGAAGAGTTACAGAATAGCTGGGTAACTACAGCAGAGCTAGTAAGGGAGCCTGCTAGAAAGGTGCTTGGTGTGACATCTGGACAGAGGAAGAAGGGCAAGGAGACCTGGTGGTGGAATGAGGAAGTACAGGAGAGTATACATTGGAAGAGGCTGGTGAAGAAGAAGTGGGATTGTCAAAGAGATGAAGAAAGTAGACATGAGTATAAGGAGATGAGGCGCTTGGCAAAGAGAGGGGTGGCAAAGGCTAAGGATAAGGCATATGAAGAGTATGACAGATTCGACACTAAAGACAGAGAAAAGGAACTGTATTGATTGGCTAGACAGAGGGACAGAGCTGGGAAAGATGTGCAGCAGGTAAGGGTGATAAAGGATAGTGAGGGAAACATACTCACAAGTGAGGAGTGTGTGTTGAGTAGATGGAAAGAGTACTTTGAAGGGCTGATGAATGAACAGAATGAGAGAGAGAGAAGGTTGGATGATGTGGGGATAGTGAATCAGGAAGTGAAACAGATTAGCAAGGAGGAAGTAAGGACAGCTATGAAGAGGATGAAGAATGGAAAGGCTGTTGGCCCAGATGACATACCAGTGGAAGCATGGAGGTGCTTAGGAGAAATGGCAGTGGAATTTGTAACCAGATTGTTTAATGAAATTTTGGAAAGTCAGAGAATGCCTGAGGAGTGGAGAAAAAGTGTTTTGGTACCTATCTTTAAGAATAAGGGTGATATGCAGAGCTGCAGTAACTACAGAGGGATAAAATTGATCAGTCACAGCTTGAAGTTATGGGAAAGAGTAGTGGAAGTTAGGTTAAGAAGGGAGGTGAGGATTAGTCATCAGCAGTATGGTTTCATGCCAGGAAAGAGCACTACAGATGCAATGTTTGCTCTGAGAGTGTTGGAGAAATACAGAGAAGGTCAGAAGGAGTTGCATTGAGTCTTTGTGGACTTAGAGAAAGCATATGACAGGGTGCCTAGAGAGGAGCTATGGTATTGTATGAGGAAGTCGGGAGTGGCAGAGAAGTATGTAAGAGTGGTACAGGATATGTACAAGGGTAGTGTGACATGGGTGAGGACTGTGGTGGGAGTGACAGATATGTTTAAGGTGGAGGTGGGATTACATCAAGGATCTGCTCTGAACCCTTTCTTATTTGCAGTGGTGATGGACAGGTTGACAGATGAGATCAGACAGGAGGCCCCGTGGACTATGATGCTTGCAGATGACATTGTGATATGTAGTGAGAGTAGGGACCAGGTTGAGGAGACCCTGGAGAGGTGGAGATATGCTTTAGAGAGGAGAGGAATGAAGGTCAGCAGGGATAAAACAGAATATATGTGTGTAAATGAGAGGGAGGGTAGAGGAATGGTGAGGATGCAGGGAGTAGAGTTGGTAAATGTGGATGAGTTTAAGTACTTGGGATCAACAGTTCATAGTACTGGTGAGTGTGGAAGAGAGATGAAGAAGAGAGTACAGGCAGGGTGGAATGGGTGGAGAAGAGTGTCAGGAGTGATTTTTGACAGACGGGTACCAGTAAGAGTGAAAGGGAAGATCTACAAGAGGGTAGTGAGACCAGCTATGTTATATGGATTGGAGACTGTGGCATTGACAAAAAGGCAGGAGTCAGAGCTGGATGTGGCAGAGTTAAAGATGATAAGATTTGCACTGGGTGTGACTAGGATGGACAGGATTAGGAATGAGTAAATTAGAGGGTCAGCTCAGGTTGGACAGTTTGGAGACAAAGCAAGAGAGGCGAGATTGCGTTGGTTTGGACATGTGCTGAGGAGGGATGCTGGGTATATTGGGAAAAGGATGCTAAAGATGGAGCTGCCAGGTAAGAGGAAAAGAGGAAGGCCTAAGATAAGGTTTATGGATGTGGTGAGAGAGGACATGCAGGAGGTTGGTGTGAAAGAGCATGATGCAGAGGACAGGAAGAAATGGAAACAGATGATCCGCTGTGGTGACCCTTAACGGGAACAGCCGAAAGAAGAAGATGATGATGATGATCTGAGGTGATATACTCCGTCAGTGTTTCATTTATTTTAATCAGCTCTGGGTACAGTTGACTTATTTATTTCCTCTAGGTTACTGGAAGTCATGTCTTGGACAACCACTAGAGATTGCATTGCATTTTGCTGAACAGCTGCAGAATTCTTCCCAGACAGTGTTTTTTCTTCACCTTTTGTGACTGATTTTCTTTCAGGTTCTCTGGATTTCTTTTTTTGCTGGCATCCAGGCAGTGTACTTACTAACCAGTTCCTGAAATGCACCCAAAAGAATGAGTTTATTGGGTCTCGCTCTTCTGAGTTTCTATTTTCACACTGGAAGAGATGAAATTAAGCTGTTACTCAATGTGTTGCCATCTTACAAGTCAATATTCAGGATATCTTGAACCAATTTGTACATATGGTACAAAGGGTTTCCCAATATTAATACCCACATGAATAATTACTGACTCATTAATTTAATTACTTCCTAACAATTTTAATGTCATGAGAATGTCTTGCAATTTACTAATACTGAATCATGAAGCAGTGATTTTTTTCCTTGTTGAGACTACTTAAACATCTAATACATTGTTGTATCATAGAATCACCAATGAATAAGATACCCACTGTCTAAAATAATACTAAAATTCCCTGTCAATGCTCTCCTCTTATTCTTACTTATACCTGTAATACACTCAGTCCTCTCACTTCTTTCACCATCACTCCTGAACCTCTTCCTAGTATAATTATTTGTCCTTTCCCTAAAATCCTCAACATATCAATCACAATATTCTGTAGACTCAGTACTATCAATAAAAATATTTCTCGATTTGCTTTCCTAGGGGCCAAACTATCAGTTTGTGTCCCAAAACTTATAAACTGCTGCTGATTAGTATTCTGTCTAAATGTTTCCTCTAACACTTAACCACTACAAGTCTCTGTCTGAGTACTCCTATCTGATGTACACCTATCATTAGCACTTATCTCACTTTTATCAATACCCAGAGGTAACACTTCAACATTCTCATTTGTCATAACAATTTCCCCAAGCTCTCAATTTCAGACTCTAAAGCAACAAAATTACTAAATTTCTGACACAGACTACTATCATTGTTCAAAAAACTATTGGCAGTCATGCTATACTTAAAACATTTATAACACTTCAATACAGCCTTTCCCTTCAGTAATGATTGAATGCTAATGTTAGATAATTTATCCATTATTTAAATGAAATGTTACCTGGCAGGCAACAAAATACTCATATGACTGCAGGAATTTTTTTAACTAGCTGAGGAGTTCCTTGCTTAGCAAGAGAGCACACATACCTGCCTCAGAAAAGGAAACAAACACTACTTTAAAATAAACTAACACCAGGACAAATGCAGCATTCTCAATGTTATACAAAATTCTTCATGACATTCTTGGGGGGGGGGGGGGATCCAATATGTATCAGCATGGGATGAGTGGATTACCAGTCCAACTTGCTTCACCTCTCATTTGATGGCTTTTGTGTACTGGCTGGAGCCCTTGCTACCCTCTCAGTACAGTCTTCTAGGTAGAGTTCAGCTAACAGACATCCTCATATAGTTGACATCAATGTAGCCATTTCCTACCCTAAATTAGAACACATCAAGGTGGCTCTTCTCAATGCCAGAAGTTTTAATAAATTGCCTGAAGTTCAGGCTTTTTTGCAACTTGAACATACACATGTTTATGCATTTACTGAGACTCTGTGCCTACCATGAATTTATGGTGAGGCTCTCTCCCTACCTGGGTTTTGTGCCTACCATGCATTTACGGCAAGAATCCTCCATACCTGGGTTTTGTGTCTACATGCATTTAAGGTGAGACTCCCTCCATACCTGGGTTTTGTGACCACCATGCATTTAAGGCCTGATGAAAGATGCAGTGGCATTTTCCTATCTGTCAACAGGATGTCCCCTGTAGACAGATCTCCACAGATCCACAAACTGAACTCCAACATACCCTGAATAAAACAAAGTACCAACTTATACCCTGCTATATGACAGCTATGTCCTCCGATAACCACATAAGACCAGTGCACTCAAGGAACTACTTATTATCAAAATGCCTTTATAATGGGAGTTTTCAACTAGCCATCTATAAAGTGCATCACCCATACCTTCAAAGTATATATGTTCAGAGATTCTTAGACTTGCTTAGTTAAGTAATCAACTGGTGGACATAACATTCTGGATATGGTACATGTACCAGCCCTCGTTTCTCAGTTCATGGTTAAGTGTGACCATAAACTTGTAACCTTCTCTTTCAAAATCTTTAAATCTCCTGTAAATCAACAACTCTGAATATAGAGATTTCAAATGGGCATACGTCCTCAAACTCTCCTCACTTGTATGATCACCAGCCTGGACACTGACACAGCTGCTATTTATTTATAGGAGTTCTATTCCCATACAGGAAAGTGTCTAGACCTAGCTACCCCTACTAGATCCACATATCATGGGACGTTTAAGAACAGACTTTCCTGTAGACTACCAGTTTAAATAAACTAAATAAGACAAAATAAATCTTAAATCATACAACAGATCTACAACTCCTCACATTAAAGATTGCATTGATAATAGCAACAAGGAGTTAAAAGCTACAGGGCTAGTAAGGCAAATCATGAACATGAATTGGCTTCTGAATGCAAATGTAATTATAAGCCCAACTTTAGTTACATTAGAAAGCAAAGAAATAACACCTAGCAGTATTGGGAGCTTATGTAAAATGACATCACCCAATCAGACCCAGTACATACACTGGCAGACAAATTTAATATAAACCTTATCCCTGAAGCAGCTATCTTAATTCCAAAATTCCTCAAATCCCTTACCTCCTAATATTGCAAAAGAAAATGTATTGATGGTGTTCTTTAAAATCAAATAACTACTTCCACAGGGCTTGCTAATTTACCTGGATGCCAATAAATAGTACCAAACATGCCCCCGTGGAGTCCCTCTTTAAACTACTTAACCTGAATCTATCCACAGGATTTGTCTCCAGAGTATGGCAAACTGCAGAGGTGATGCCCTAACACAGACCTGAGAAACTACAGACCCTGCCTAGTCTCATTTCCAAAGCCATGGAATGCATTATATCTGACCTCATAAAACTGTTATGTTAAATACTTTATTAGGCTAGAACCACATCCGTTTGGCTTTGTCAAAGGGAGATCATACCTACTCAAATTTGTTAACACCAAGAAGATTACACAGGTTGCTAACAGTGGCCATTCTGTTCACACAGCTTATTTTGATCTGGCCATTTGAAACTGTAATCATTGCTTTCCTTATAAACAATTTAAGTGCCTTAAAATCAGATCCATACATGGTGAGGTGGACAGCTAATTGGCTTAAAGCTAGAACCCAAATAATTAAGGTGACAGACTCTTCCTTAGAAAGTATGAAGATAACTAGTGGTGTGCTCCAGGGCATCTGTGCCTCTGAGCTTCAAACCAGGAATCAGTAGCTTTGGTTAACTGTGTTTGTAGATGACTACAAACTGGGCATTACTGTCAAATCTTGCTCTGATACTCCATTCTCTCTCTCTTTCTGTCATTACAGCTGCAACAAATCCTCATAAATAAATGGCGAATGGACAAAGGGGTAACATTACATGCAGTGTAGTACTGTTACATTTCGTAAGCTGCCGTCTCCGTCAATGTAAGATATAGCCAATTCCACACTCCAAAATGATAACGTAGTCAGGGATATTGGAACCTGGTTTGATAATTTCCACTCCTTTGATCGCCATGTAGCAGCAGTAGTCAGAATATCCTTCTATGTAGCACAACTAATATCAAAAGGCACACAATCAAGGTCAACACAAAAGTTATCATCTCTATTTATGCAGTCCGGATTAGACCATTTATTGTGTACAATGGCCCTTTCAGGAAATACCTTTTTCATCATATTAAGCAACTGGAAAGACCCCAGAGATTCCGAACAAATATAATTATTGGCTTAAAATCCCTGTGTTAATAAGAATGGCTTGAAGTGCTATCCCTTTACTTGAATTCTTTACAAGCTCTTGTTTGGCAAAGTATGCCTATTCCACTAGAGATTCAATCATCCTTCATCTCCTGTGTCTTCACAAGTCAAATAAGTCCACTGACACCAGGACTAGGGACTAAAATCTCTATCAGCACATAATTAAAACTTACTGGAGGGCCAAATTTATTAACCAGTGGCTACTTCAGCTCTGAAACAAACTTCCCCTGCAAATTAATTAAAGTGACACACTAGCTTACTTCAAATTAAATATGGATTGTTGAATGGGTACCCCTATATTTGCTGCACTATTGACCTGCTTTGCCCTTCTTGAGAAGAGAGTTGCAGCATGAGGGCAGGTATTGACAAGGTGTAAATGGTCATGTGACTCAGTTGCCTTGCATTTCCTATGATCTTATGACTACTTCTCCCTATTTAAAATATGAAGCGTGCAATGTGAAGATGTTATATGCATCAGAGCACCATACTGTGGCATATTTACAAGTGAGGCAAGCAAAACAAGCATCATGGAGCTCGACCCATGCAAACTTAGTAAAAAAAAATCATACTATTGCTTGCTGTGTTGCATATGTATTTTCATTGTTTAGGTATGCTATACTTCAGGTACAGATAGGTTGTAGTTTCCCACATTTAAACAACATACTGGCTACGCTTGACTCTGTGTGTGCATGTGTGAAGTAGAACAGCACTTTCTGTTATGGAAGTAGTAGCCTCCTGCAGTTTAAACAATATATTGTTCTTGATTTCATTACTTTTGTGTTATACATTCTACTTTTGAAAAGAAATTCAACTGCTTTTGAGTCATAACCCCCCCCCCACAACATATATTGTGTGCTACTGAATAAGCTAAAGGCTGAAGTCATTTAAAACAACACTACCTGTACTTTTTCCTCATTAGGCCAATAACTGAGGTACAACATGCCCCTTTTGTTATGTACCTTTCCAAGTAACTGGAGAGACCACAAAGGTTCCTCACAAGGAAGATTCAAGGTCTTCAGCATTTTTCCTATGTGGATCATCTGAAATCACAGTCACTTTATTCTGTTTCATATAGACTATTCAGAAGCGATCTCTACCTTGTGTATAGGGCAATCTCTGACTCTGCTTTATTGGAAATGCTGCATGCCTGCATGTCAAATGGCACACGGGTTACTCGCTCTAAAGACCCTAACCTGGTATGTGACATTAACAGAACCTGCTGGAGGGACAGAATTGTCTCCCAGAGGTTACCACACTTTTGAAAAACACTCCCACTTCATGTCAAACATGAACACCTCATTAGCTTTCTTCAAACGCAATCTGGATGATCGGATGGGCAACTGTAAATTCACCCCAAGGGTTCTACCTGTGTCCCTCTTGGACAAAGGCAATGGGTGCTGATCATGAAAACAAGGGTAACTTGGCCAGGCTTGTAAAGGCCCGAGGGCCATTAGCCTAGTAACTTCCTATGATCCTACAGTGAGCAATACTTAATGTACTGGATCACAAATGCTAGCAAACTACAGGAAAATATTTTTAAACTTAGAAATGCAGGACAATATGAATAAGTACCTAGTACGGGTTACAATTTTTTGATTAATCAATGATTGCTAAGTGTATAACATTCAACAAAGACTACATTCAATTTTTACCAAAGTTTTAGGGGCCTAATTTAAAACTGCAGTTTGGAAGAAATGACTATGCCTCAGCCTAACTAAAATACACATGAAGAACAATTCAGTAGAGTATATGTACTGCTTGGAAAACAGTTGTTTCCTTCATCAATGACTTGAAATTTGATATGTACAAAAGCATTACACACACATTAATGAACATATCTGAAAACATTCCAGTAGCAGAATAATATATAGGAAAGTTACAGTACATAAATGACAGTAGTAAGAAAAGAATAGAGCGCAGAAGTAACAGCACATTAACAGAAGGGCCCTCTTACAATGACATCGATTCACTCACACAATAAAAGGAAAAAGATACACACACTCATACATGTTACTGTATGAAAGATGATAAGGAAAACAGATAATGATTTAAATTGCTTAAGGGCAAAGGATAAAACTGATGACACAATACACACATATTTATTTCATCGCTATTGGCAAAGCACAGCAACGTTTAACTCTCAGCGAAAAGGAAAACTTGCTTAAGAAATAGGGGATTCTATACCTGTACAGGACATCATGAAAACCAAACAATGTGTCTGCCAGGTGCAAAATTTAAAAATGTTAAAGAAGCCTTACAAAATATTGACATGGTCTATAAAAAAATGTTTGTCTGTGTTATAACCAGTGACATTTTTTAGAAAGATTTTTATAGTACTGCAAAAGAAAACTTTATATCAGAAAACTAATTCCTATTTTTCTGAAATCACATTGACATTAAAAATAAACATTAAAACTGAATGGGTGAACAATTATTTATGGAAAGCAACAATACTTAAGAGGATACAACTTTATCATTCAGCTAGCATTAATTATGGGTTGCCATGTCTTTGACAGAAATGGACAACATCTGTGAATAGCAGGAAATAATTTTTGCAAAGGGTTTGCTCAGACAGATAGTGGGGAAATGCAGGTTTCTAATAAAGATAATATTAGTTTGTAACACAGCAGAAAACTGCTTTACACTTGTAGTAATACATGCTCAAAAACAGAGAAGCAAAATGTTACAGTTGAAATAACTTTTACTAACAAGAAAGGTGAATACTGTAATTATTACAGAGACATAGCAAAAGAGAATTTTTGAGGGTTACACATCATAGTTGTGTATTAGACATTACAAGACAGGATGGGGTGGGGTAGTGATGATTCTAGTAACAGTAACAAAGTTAGATGCCTGGATACGTTACATTCTCTTGATAAACACACAACCAAGAACAATAGCAAGTAACATGAACTTCCCAGGTACATACAGAAACAAAGCAGACAGAATGAGGGAAGAAAATTCACATTTTTTTAAATACAAAGCAAGCTTTATAAAATAGTTAAAATTTTATTTAGGTTGAAAATATATTAAGCACTAATATATATTACACAACAAAAATCATGTGAGAGATTGTTCTCAGTGGCACTTCTCCTTGCATGTAATCATTTGGCCGTGCTGACTGTGTGGATTATACCAGAGATAGATGGTGTTGTTTCCTTTGTCAAGTTCTGCTTTTGTTTGAAATATTATGAAAAAGACAGGAACTATGTTAAACAATTGATTGGGAAACAATTTAAGAGCAGAGATATAAATGGCATATGAGAATACTTGAAAAGTGCTATTCATAAGTTTAACTAGACAAAGAAAAAGTATGGCTGTGATTAGGCATATAAAGTCATATGGCAGAATATTATTTAAAGCAAAGTCATTAATCAGAGTAATGAAAAAGAAGTTTAAGGACTGGAGTGTTGGAAGTAAGAATATTAGAAGAAATACATTTATAGGATAAGGAAATCAAATTCAAAATTAGAAAGGATCAACAATTTTGTTCACCAAAAAAAGCAAAGTTGAAGGGCAAAGCAACCTCCTTTAATTAGACAATAGGAAAGGTCACGACCCCAACCACATATTGGCTTTAAAATTGGAAATGTTTGTGACATAAAAGACTCAATCAGGATGTTTTCTGATTTTAAGTGATATTGAAATGCAAGCAAACAAATGAGGAATATCCCTCACTAGTCATAATAACTTTGTAGTCCATGATACAGATATTAATATTTTACTAACAAAACTTGATCATAACAATGATGCAAGCAAAGATGAGAAAACAAATAAGGATATAAAGATGCTAAGAGATATTTTACCCTAGCCTCTTCTGACATCAGAATTACACTTGGAGACTGGATGCTAGCTGCTGTCAAGCACATTTCTAAGGGTAAGTGAGCCCATTAGATTTAAAACAATTATAGTAATTTTATATTTGTTATGTAACTAAGGGAAAGTTATAGATATTAAGAATTTTGATAGAAGAGGTAAGCAAGAAAGGGTATCTATCAGTATGCTTACACCAAAGAACCAACATGCAACCAGCTTTTCTATAACATTAAAAACAAGAAAGTAGATGCAATCTATATTGATGTTAAGTTGACATTTGATAAGTAAATCTTAACCTCCTGCTTTATGATATACAAACTTGGAATATCCCCAAACATTACTATATGGATTGATGACAAAATAACGGGCAGTGGCAGGTATTTCTAGAAGACACTATAGGTGTGGTTAAAGTTTACAGCAGAGGAGTACCCCAGAGGTCTGTCCTGGGACCGTACATTTTTGGTATTTATATACAAGGTCTAGAGATTCATTCAGACATATTATATTGTTTTTATGCAGATGAACTGAAGTCTTGAAAGTATAAAACAAAATATGCAAATAGGAGACTGTAAAATTGCTTACAAGTTAGTAAGTGGAAGATGAAAATCTTGTGGTAATAAATCCATCCATCCACAAACCCTTTTTCCCATTTTTGCATCTGGGGTAAGGGTGTCACCAACAGTGACAATCAATAAGATAAAAACACACACATTTTAGAGGGTTAAACAGTAGTACATTCTGGTTTGAAAGGGTAGAACTGTTTAAGGATCTGGGTACTTTAGGGTCAATATGCTGAGTTTCAGCATTCTTGCTGATCGTGCAAATAATTACTATAGTAAACTATTAGATTATATAAGGAAATTCATACAATCCAGGGATGCTAAATTGTTGAAAATGATTAGTTTACATGTACTTAGTAAGTCCTCAAATTGAATCTGAACATTTATTTTGGTATCCCTTATTATCAGATTCTGATGTAGTCCATTTTGGATGCAAAAGCAATCTATTTTAAAATAAATATTGAATTTGCTAAGATTCCTTTCTCTGCTCAACTATTTTATAGTGGTGGTACTGGAGTCTTTCACTAATTGTGAAGAATACCCGCACCTGTAGCTGCTTCTTCTTAACTATCTGCATCACTGCAAACATAGGGGTGGTTGTGCTGCATTCTGGTATGAATACAAATTGCTCATCTTCCTTTTGAATACTCCATGTATTCATTTATCAATCACCATCATCAGAACATTCATGCAGTGTGACAGGTGTTTGATACCTCTACACTACCCACAATTTTGAATGTTCCCTTTGCTCTTGTACACCTGCACTAGAATGTTTATATTTAAGTCATATCAGATACACCTCTCTCTCCATAATGCTATGAGCTCCCCCTGGTGCCATTTCAATCCAAACTCACCTAAAATCTTAATAACATCTGCTGTGGCTTCATCTGAGTCTGCTGCGCTTCCTGTTTTCCTTAGTGCAATTATACAGTGGGCTCCTGTTTTTATTTCACTGTAAGCAGTGTTTGGGGCAACAAAACTTCTGCAGTTTTCTTCATTCAGAAGCTGCTGGAAGTACCCCTTCCATCTGCATTTGACATCCAGTGACTGGTCAGCAGGTTGTTACTGGCATCCATTATAAAGAATGTACAATGACTATCTTCTTTTTCTGGCTTTATCTCACACAGCTAAAGTTTTGTTATGCTATCTTTTCAGTCACTTTCCAGAAGCTGGTAGAATGCCTCTGATGCATTGTTCTTTACTATTGCAACTGCTCTTATAGCATCATTATTAGCCAGCCAGTATTCCCTCTTAGTCTGGTCCATCTTTTCTATCTCCCACTTTTTCCTGCACTACTACTTTCTTTTGATGAGTTCATGGACTTCTGCTTTCCACAAGTAACTTTCATTATGTACCTTATTTCCATATATGGTTTGGCCATAGATATGTTCTATAGTCCCCAATATGTTTTCAGGTGCTGCCAGTCTTCAACTTCATCCATTTTCTATTATTCCTGAGATGCTAGAGCCCTAATAATTTTCTTGAACTCTTGTGCTTTCCCTCCAGTGAAAGTTTAGGTTTTTACCTAGCCTCTGTTGACCATATTCTCACATTCTCTGACCACTGTATGAGGCTGATTGTGGCAACCACTGATGTTTGCTGTGGGCTGACTGTTTTGCTGGGTTTGACTTCAATCACTGATTTCACTTCAGTGCTATTTTTCTAATAGGATGAGGTCTGCAAGAGTTGCATGTTGGCCACTTTTTATGTGATCTTGTGTCAGAA